>NC_136410.1:88338233-88498233 GCF_051521515.1 Lactuca serriola | reverse complement strand
ATGTATTTATAATAAAATAGTTGTTTATATACAATATTTATAGTAACGGATTTCTATATATTTATGTGCTTAATATATATATATATATATATATATATATATATATATATATATATATATATATATTAATATAAATACGTATTTCGTATACAAAAATATTTTTAAAAAAAAAATTATATAGAAAATATAAGATTTTTTATGTGAAAATATGTTTTTTATATATAAATATGATTTTATAAAGAAAAAACATGTTCGAAACAAAGTTTTGATCTTTGAAAATAGATTATGATAGATTAGTTACTTAAAAAAGTTTAATCATTGAAAATATCATTTAATTAAAAGTTAAAGTAAATGAAATCATAAATTAATAATTTTCTATATCATAATATAGCTTAACCATTAAAGATATGCTAAAAATGGATAATAAAGTTAGAAGGGAAAATGACTTATCAGGGCAATTAACTTTTTCGTTTTTTTCAAATTTAGACAACTTATTTTTTGTATATATTTGATCATTTAACTTGTTAAATGTGTTGATATATTATCATTGTCACCATCTATCTCAAGTGATAATGGTAACCTGTGAATACATTTAACAAGTTAATTGGTCAAATATGTACAAGAAACCAGAAATTGCCTAAATATGAATAAAATGAAAAAAAATAATTACCCTAATAAGTCATTTTTCCCAATTTTAATAAAGAGTTTGTTTTTTTCATGTTTGTTCGTATTATTTTCCGACACGTTATTTTTAGAGCATCCATAATGATTAATTAATTATCCATTTTGATTTGACAAATCAATTTTCTATTAATTTATTTTTAGCAAAAACTTACTATAATAAATATTAACTAGATGCGTTCCAGCACAAATGGTGTTGTGTGGGTCAGAAACTCGGAATGGTTCAAGTGGATTGGAATCAATGTTGAAGTATAATATTATAGACATAGTTATGAATGTAGGTTGCTATTTCTTGTACTTAACTAAAAATTAAATGCAGAAATAACATATTACTTGTACTTGAATAAACAACACTCAAACCTATCTAATACAAATGATGAAGAAGTAAAAGCAAGTTCCAGCAATTCCATTGAATTTGAAATCAACAATCCTATTAAGATATTGTGTGTGCCTCTGGCTGTATGATTTAGGGTTCCCCACTTCACACAACGCAGATCGTAACTGTGCACATGGAAATTTATGATTTTGCCATCACTTGGGCATGAAATAAACATTCTGCTACATTATTACTATTTGGAAGCTCTCTTCTCAACATATTGTTACGCCAACTAATTTTATGTAATAAAAAAATAGTAGATCAAATTCAAATAAAATTGATTTTCATGTGACATGTATACCTGTTATTTATATGTGCTGAGCTGTGCATATAAATGACCATTTTGCCCGTGTCTCCATCTGCTTCAACTCATTAATTTTTAAGAACTCTAAACTTTAAATAAATTCAACGAAGCACATGTCTGTTTCTTTTAAAGTCGAAGGCCTCACTAACCATTCAAATTTTCTCAGCAAGTGCTACTTCCCATTTTCCAAATTACATCTCCAATTAGTAAAATTATTCTTGGCTACATGATAGAGTTAATTGCAGTTCAAGTCCTCATACTCGCCCCTTACTGTATTAGCTCCAATAATGCTTCGTTATTGCTTTGTAGTAGCATGCATTTTTTAACACAGAGTTGATCAAACTTGTATTGATAATCTGAGAGTACGAATTCCCCTTCTTTCCCAACACCTTAACCTGTAATTTTTTTTAATCAATCATTACTACTTTATGAAAAAAGATAAAAAAAAATTATAAGAGTGATATAAATATTACCTGCACTGTCATTGATGCAAAGTTTTAAAAGAAAAAAGTTTAAATTAATTCAATATTTTTGAAGAATTGGAGCTAAACGGGTTATTCCCAGTTATGCATTCCAGTGCTCTTGTTGATTAAATCAACGACGCCGCTACAAAAGCCAATAACCCCAAGTGGTCAATAACAATGATATTTTTCTCATGTTGAAATAAAATGCAATTTTTGAGAGATACAAAAAACTCCATGAAAGAAATATCGACGACCACATAGCACTTTACATAAAATAAATGAAATTCTTTAAAAGTTTGTTGGCTTTGGTCTGTTACAAAGATTACTTTACATGAAACAAAAAGGATATATTGACTTTTCAAACAGGATTTTAAAATGAGGCTATGTTACTATGTAAATATAATAAGAAAGCCACCGTGTTGAGTGATATCCCTAACCTTGGTTGATTTATCTCAAAATGGGAGTCAATAGAAAGAACTCTTCATCGCCCATCTCCACATGCAGTTGTTTCTCATGATTTTGCTAAAAGGGTAAACTTGTCTTTTGATATAATGCTCGCTTCAGCTTTGGAGAACTATCTTTCCATAAAACAACACTTTCACTCTTCGGGTCCACTTTGGCTCTTGCGTCTTTGAAGGCATAGTACTCTTTTTCCCCTAGTTGCTTTTGGGTTCCGTCGGACAAATTTGCCCCTGCCTTATTTTTTGGTTCAATTTTGCCCCTTAATCAAAAACTTGTTCCAGAAGGCATGTGGTTGGGAATGCTTTTGGAAGTGATGCGTTAAAACAAATAATACACTCAAAGCAAGATTATATGAAGATAAACTTAAAAAAAAAAAAAAAAAAAAAAAAAAAAAAAAAAGATAACCTTTCTAGAAATCACATTGAAAGATTCTAGTACTATCCTCCTACCCAAGCTCTCATTGTAATGAGTCTGTCAAAAACAAACATATCCACATGAGTTCATATAATTTAGCATACTAAGTCTTTTTTTATTAAGTTCATTATTTTATGATATCAACTGGAAAGCGTAAAGTATGATTTTATTTTAACAAAAAAGGAAGAGCAAAATTAACAATACACAATTTGTGTTCTTAATATTGAATCTCAAATTACTAATCAAAATTGGAAACAGTGGATGTTTTTTACCTGCTTGTCTTTTTCTATCCCGTGATACCATCGTTATGTTGAATGAATTGCCGAAAGTCTGGCGATTCATAGTCGTGGATACAAAGAAACCTTGATACAACCGTTGTGTTGAATGGATTAGCCATATTTTTAGAGTGCTTCAAAATACATGTGAAAAAATGTTATAGAGGAAGCAAAATAATGACATAAAAATAATAGGATATCACCTCTGGTCTGGAAGTCTAACCGAAAGCTGCAAATTTAGAACTCGGTGTCGCGATACAAAAATTTGGGTGAAAACAGATATGGGAAAAATGAAACCAAACGTAGCTTATTTTCCCTAGAAACAAAGGACAGAGGATGGCGATAAATATACCGGTGGTTGATTGGAAAATGTCTGTTGAAGCGAAAATCGAACCCTAATCTTTGGTTGCTTGGAGGATGTTGTCGAAGAAATCTGATAGAAATCAAGAGCGAAGAACGAAGCAGATGAAGGGCAAACAGTCGAACACATTTGGGTAAGGAACCGATAAATGGAGTCATTGAGATAAGAGTAAGGCGGTGGATTGGTGTTAACTCATGGTGAAAGAACGGTGAATGATAGAATAAGCACACATTTGGTCGATAATGAAGCTAAGCAGGTGCGGGGGCGGTACGATCTTCGACTGCATCTCCTTCGGTGGGACGACGGGCTCGGATGGTTGATGATCGGTTGGGTACGGAGGAAAGTGGATTTGGGCGACCGATGGTGGAGGTTAGATCGATTTGGCGGATTCCAGGCAGCGGCGACGGGGATGACGGTGGTTGAAGCTGGCGGAGGTCAGCGATGCAGGTGGGTGTCGTTAGCGGAGGGGTGGGGTGGTGTTGGAGCCTCCGAAGAAAACATCGACTCTTTGAAGGAACGGTGGAATGAGAAAGGGTACGAATGGCAAGACGCCTCCCATCCATCCAACCGATTCAAAACTGGAATGTAAGAGAGGCAGTGGGAAGGATCCTAAAGAACGCCAGCAATCATAAAGTGATTGGGTGGGAAACGGTGAAGAGAACAGACGCGAAACACGTAGCAACAAAAAACCGATCAAATGGCAGAAAATGCCCAGAAAACAAAAACGGAAAAGAAAGCCAGAAGTAGACAGACGACCATAAAATAATGACTATTTGTGCCAAAAAACCAGCATGTTGGAAGGTAAAAGAAAATAGATAGAATTGCAACATCACCCATAATTAGGGACCAGTTTTGCCCAAATTGAAGAAGATTACTGTAGCTAAGGATTGATAATTTTAATATATATATATATATATATATATATATATATATATATATATATATATATATATATATATATATATATATAATCATTGATCAATTCTAAACTTTTATTTTTAATTATTAAATGTATTTATATTTGTGTGAAATGGTTTATATAGTCTCTTATATTTTTTTTAAGCATTGCAATATTTTTAAAATAAAAAGTATCTAACAATAAAAATTAATAACTTAATTATGTAACAACAAATATGTAGGATCTTTTAACAAAAATATTATGTAGCAAATAAAAAATATATATTGTAAATGTTTTAAAATTATTAAAACTTTTTTTTATTTTTTAATTAGATGTTTGTAAATTTTTTCTTAATACAGCGTTCTAAACTTTTATTTAATGAAAGTTTTTTAAATTGTTATTAAAACAGTATTAATTTTTTATACAAAATCTATGAAACTATTTAAAAAATGTTGTAAATGAAAGTTTAAAAAGAGTTTTTTGAAAGCTATGGAAAAGTTGTATGAAAATGTAAAAAATAAAATAAAAACAAAAGGAAAAAAAATTATTATTATTAAAAGCTTATAAAAAAAATGTTTAAAACATTTAGAAAATACTTCTTTTATAAGCTGAAATATGAAAATTATATGAAAGAATTAAAAAAAAAGGTTAGAAAAAAAAAAAAAAAAATATATATATATATATATATATATATATATATATATATATATATATATATATATATATATATATATATATATATATATATATATAACCAAAGTTCGATACACCGTATTAGAAAAACCTATAAAAAATATCTTAAAAATGTTGTAATAAATTATAAAAAATCTTAACAAATTTATAAAAAAAAAATATATATTCATATTTAAACACTTTATTTTTGTTTATATCTAACCATTTAATTTATTAAATATGTTCATATGTTATCATTATCATATGAGATAGCAAGTGATAATAATAATATGTTTAAACATTTAACAAGTTAAGTGGTTAAATATTTAAAAAAAAATTGTCTAAACATAAAAAAAAAAAACCGAAAAATAATTATCTAACAAGTCATTTTTCTAAAATTACCATTGATTTGAAAAGATAAATCATCCACACTTTCATGCAACATTTTTCTAAATTGTTGTGCTAAACAAATTTTGCTTGTCGTATCACAGTAAATGTTTATGCGTTTGGAGAACCTATTAACCTCTTAATTTTTTTTTTTCCAATTATCAATCATGTAAAAACTGAATGTTTATTTTCTCCAATCGGTTCTTTTTAGAATCCTCCTTAATAAAGGAAAGTTTTTTTTGTACATGGTAATCACTTATAAGTTTTAACACTTTTCATTTTGTGGTATTTTTTAAATAAATAATATCCACATTTCAATTTATGGTTTTTTTCAATTTTTAAAATTAAAAAGTCATATAATATTTATGCTTATATATATAAAGTATCAAATGTAATAAATATTATATTAAATTGCAATTACTATGTTTTTTCATTTCTTATTTCAAAATTTTATTTTAAAAATTATTTATTATTTATATTTTAATATTTTATTTTTTTTAATCAATCCGTATAATAGACAGGTTTTACAACTAGTTGATAGAATAAAGAGATATCATTGTTTTCTCTCTAACAAAAGACAAGTGCAAAAGGTTTATTTTCTCTCTAATTTTATATCGCTTCTTTATTTAGAAAAAGAAAATTGAAATGATAACTAGATATAGTTTAACTTTTAAGACCAACTTATGTCATAAAACTTTCCTTTAGCTCTCTTATTAGATTATACCTTCTTTTTTTCAAACTATAAATTTATTTGTAGCCTTCTTGTACTTTTTCGTTTCTCCTATAACCTAAAATGACAAAATTTCAGAAAAAATAAAGATTTAGGAAATAATGGAGTGGAATGATTGTGTTGGAAGGCCGAATTGGCGATTGACATTATATATGTTGGAAACATGAAATGGGTCGGTTTGGCCGTTTGAGTGAGATTTGGGTCCTTCTACAGTAAAATAATAGTTGGTCATCCATGACAAAAAGTGGCCAACTTAATAGTTAAATACTATATACATAACCTACAAATTTAATAAAAAATATATATATACATATTGTACGTCTAAAAATGACTTAAGCAATCAACCAAATGATGTATGTGCTATCTCATATATATATATATATATATATATATATATATATATATATATATATATATATATATATATATATATATATATATATATATATATATATATATATATATATACATATATATATATATATATATATATATATATATATATATACATACATATATATATATATATATATCCCTATTCTAATAAAAAAATATGTTTATTCTCCTTTTGATATGTGTCATCCTATTAGGCCTCCTAATTAATGCATATTTTATTCTTTTTTTGTCATGTGTCATTCTATTATGTTTCATAATTAATGCATGCCATTTGTCAACCCCATTTCAAATTTTAAATTTTTCACTTTAATTATTTTAAATTAATAACACTAGTTGTGACATCCGTATATTATACGGGTTGATTAAAACAAAATAGAACAGGAAGTTTATTTGAATATGAAATTTGAAATAAATAAAAATTATGAAAAAAAAATGCAAAAAAAAAAAATTAAACTTATGTGTTTAGTTGTCAGACACATGTATTAAACGTAATAATTAAAACAAAATACTAAATACAAAGGTTTAAACTATAAATTTATTTAAAATTGAAATTGATGTTTGAAATTTGAAATTTGAGATTAATATAATCATTATGGTATGTTTAATTTATGAAAACTAAATTAATGATATATTGAAAAATAAAAAATAAAGTAAATGACAAGTGGAAAATATATATCTTAAAATTATGATAAAATTACATGTGGCATAATGAATAAGAGAATGACATGTGGCAAAAATTATTTTCATTTATTAGGTAGACTTATATGTTGTCTCTTGATTGAAATGTTTATTATTTTGCTTATCTTCATGGTTAAAAGGAAGGGTGTCCTGAATTAGAATATTGCATCTTATAACATAGTATAACACCATATAACATTATTTCAGAATATTACTTAATAACATCATAAGTTTTTTTCTATAATTATTTTGGTTTAACACTATAAGTTGCAAGTTGAAAATATTACATAATAATATCATAATATTACATATTACATTATAAGCTTAAATAATCTCAGTTAATTGTACATTTAAAATGATATCTCCAAAATTTAATTAGGCGTTGTTGTACATTAGGTTTCCTAGCCCAAAACTCAACTATCACACATTTGACAGTTTATACCCCTTTATTTAATTAATCTCTTTTAGTCACCAAATTAATTCCTAATTAATTTATGACTAATACTAATTAAATAAATATGATTTCTCCTTTAATATATTATTCTTATAATATATTAATAAATCATAATATCTCCTCTCTCATATCAAATTACCTTGTCAAGTTGCTTTGGTGAAGGCAACCCAAAAGGACCATGCACACTCGGGTCAAGTATATACCAAATATGGTTACTGACTTAGACATTAATCCAACAGTCTCCCACTTGGATAAGTCTAGTAACTATATCTTACGTATTACTTCCGTACCCGATAGCAATCGTAGCTTTCAATAGCCGCTGTCAACCCTGACCAATAATCTGTCCTTTAGATAAGGGATCGTATAATCCTCTGTTCTAGATATCATGCTAACAATACTTATTGTCTAGCATTTATTTCTTGATCTCTGATTTGTTCGACATAGAACTCAGTTGAACACATCAACTTTATCTTGACCGGGCCCGGCACATAAGTCAAACCAAATCATCAAGTGGCCGAGATATCGCTTTTATCCTCATAGAATAAAAGGAACAGAAAAACGTCGACTAATATGCCTTTATCATTTACTACTTAAACCACACACAATAATACGTTTTATAACATCAAGTTACTGATGTGTTTTCGCATTATCAATGTATAATCAACCAGCAAACAATAACCATATCTCTAGGTTTAAAGATTATATGATATTATCATCTTGCGATCACTTGTGATAACATTCATGAAGTAATACCAGCAAGTGTGGGTCTATTTCAATGCTCAATACAAATTTCATAAGCACTCATAAACTTTGCAGCAAACCTTTGCTATGTCTAAAACTTTTCAGACAATCTACAAACAAATTTATGACAATCTTCCTTCATATCTACTTCCAACATATGAGCGATTGTGAACTGTTCGAATAATCTTATTATTCAGGAAGTCAAAACATGCAAAATCGACACAATAGATAAATAATCAACACAAGATAGAAACTTTCTTATAAATAACACACCGTTATTTAATCATCATTAGTTGAATATGACATTATCTATTACAAGTTTCCTACCTATCTAATCTAAACTAATATCGTCCTTCAGCCCAACGCTCCTAGCGTGCTGCAAATGCTTGACCCTACTCAGTCCCTTCGTAAGGGGATCTGCTGGGTTATCTTCTGACGATACCCTCTTCACAACGAGGAGTCCCTCTTCTACCCGATGTCTAATAAAGTGGTATTTCCTGTCGATATGTCGAGATCTGCCATGATCCCTTGGTTCCTTGGTTAAGGCAACCACTCCTTCATTATCACAGAAAATTTCCACGGGCTCCGTTATGGATGGCACAACCCCAAGGTCTCCAATGAAGTTCTTTAACCATATAGCCTCCTTTGACGCTTCACTCGCCGCAATATACTCTGATTCGCACGTTGAATCAGCTACGGTCTCTTGCTTGGAACTTTTCCAAGTCACTGCTCCTCCATTTAGGGTAAAGACCCAGCCCGACTGCGATCGGAAGTTATCCCGATCCGTCTGAAAACTAGCATCACTGTACCCTCATACCCTTAAGTCATCACTCCCACCGAGGACTAGAAACCATTCCTTGGTCCTCCGAAGGTACTTAAGAATATTCTTAACTGCAATTCAATGTGCTCTACCAGGATTCCCCTGATATCTGCTGACCATGCTTAAAGCGAAGGCCACATCAGGGCGAGTACAAGTCATAGCGTACATGATAGAGCCTACTGCGGAAGCGTAAGGTACTCGGCTCATATCTGCTATCTCTGTCTCTGTACTCGGGCTCTGAGTCTTACTCAGCTTGGTATTGCTTTGGATTGGCAACTCCCCTTTCTTGGAAATTTCCATACTAAAACGCTTTAGTACCTTTTCCAAGTATGTATCCTGACTGAGTCCTATCAGTCTCTTTTCCCTGTTTCTTACTATTCTTATTCCCAGAATATAAGCGGCTTCTCCGAGGTCCTTCATAGCGAAACATTTCCCAAGCCAGGACTTGACCTCCTGCAAGGTTGGGACATCGTTTCCTATGAGTAGTATGTCGTCGACATACAATACGAGGAAGCTTATTATACTCCCACTGGCTTTGACATACACACAAGATTCATCTTCGCTTCGCAAAAAGCCAAACTCTTTAACCTTCTCATCAAAACAAAGATTCCATCTGCGAGATGCTTGTTTCAATCCATAAATAGATTTCTCAAGCTTGCATACTCTATTCGGATGCTTCACATCGACAAAACCCTCTAGCTGATTCATGTAGACATCCTCAGCCAACTTTCCATTAAGGAAAGCGGTCTTCACGTCCATCTGCCATATTTCATAATCATGAAACGCAGCTATGGCAAGCATCACCCTAATAGACTTTATCTTCGCAACTGGTGAGAAGGTCTCATCATAGTCAACTCCGGGAGTTTGAGTAAAGCCCTTCGCAACCAATCACGCTTTATAAGTATGCACTTTCCCATCCATGTCCATCTTCTTCTTGAAGATCCACTTGCACCCAACTGTCTTACGACCCGGTACATTATCAACCAAATTCCAAACTTGGTTGTCGTATATGGATTGAATCTTGTTGTCCATAGCCTCTTTTCATTTTGCAGACTCTGGGCCTGCCATGGCTTCCTTATAGCTGCTAGGTTCATCCAAATTTACTAGTGTACTATCACTAATAAATGTATCCCCTTCAGTAGTAATATGAAAACCATAAAACTGGGGTGGAACACTAGCCCTAGAGGAACGTCGAAGAGGTAAGGACACGTCAACAGGTTCAACAGGAGTTTCCTCCTCAAGTTGAGTGCCAGTGTCAGAGGCTCCTTCATCGCTTTGATCTTGAATTTCTTCAAGTTCAATTTGCCTCCCACTGTCTTCTTGGCCTATCAATTCCTTTTCTCGGAAAACTCCTCTTCTAGCAACGAAGACAACATTGTCACTCGGTCTATAGAAAAGGTAGCCAAAAGACTTCTGCGGATAGCCGATGAAATAACACTTCTCACTATGAGGTTCTAGTTTGTCATGAGTCTCTCGTCTTACGAAAGCCTCACAACCCCAAACCTTGATATGTGCCAACGAGGGAGCCTTCCCTGTCCACATCTCGTGAGGAGTCTTGGAAACCTTCTTAGTGGGAACTAAGTTAAGTATACGGGCGGCAGTCTCTAAGGCATACCCCCAGAAAGCTATTGGTAACGAAGTCCGACTCATCGTAGAACGAACCATGTACAACAAGGTCCGATTACGTCTCTCAGCCACACCATTCAATTGTGGCGTTCTCGGAGGCGTCAATTGTGAAACGATTCCACATTCTTTTAGATAGTCGTGAAACTCAAGACTTAGGTACTCTCCTCCTCGGTCTGACCGAAGCATCTTGATTTTCCTGCCCAGCTGATTCTCCACTTCATTCTTAAACTCTTTGAACTTTTCAAAGGTTTCCGACTTTTGCTTGATCAAGTAGATATATCCATATCTGCTATAATCATCTGTAAAAGTCACGTAGAAGCGGCAAGCATCCCTTGTGGTGGATCTAAAGGGCCCACACACATCGGTGTGTATGAGATCCAATAAACCCTCACCCCTTTCACAAGTGCCAGTAAAGGGTGACTTGGTCATCTTCCCAAGTAAACAAGACTCACACGTGTCATCGTCCCTAAGGTCGAATGACTCCAACACTCCATCCTTTTGGAGTTGGGCTATGCGTTTCTTGTTGACATGGCCAAGGCGACAATGCCACAAGCATGCTTTGTCTAGACTAGTAGACGAATCTATATTCAAAACATTATTTCCAAAATTATCAACAATCATCACTGATTCATAAATCTCATTACAAGGTAATGCATTGAAATAAAAGACACCATTCAAATAAACATTAATAGAACCATTACTATTATCAAAAGAATATCTGAAACCTTGTCTAAACAACCCGTGAAAAGAAATAATGTTTCTTGCCATATCTGGCGAATAACAACAATTCTCTAAATCTATTCCTAACCCATTACTTAACACTAAAGAATAAACACCGACTTTGGTCACAGGCGACGATCTTCTATTTCCCATAATCAGGTTCATCTTCCCATGCTCCATCTCCCTACTTCTTTTTAGGCCCTGCAAATCAGAACAAATGTGGTAACCACATCCTGTATCAAGAACCCATGAAGTAGCAAATGATGAGTTATTAGATTTAATAGAATACATACCTGCAAATGTGGGCTTGATCTTCCCATCTCTTATGTCCTGCAGATATTGTGGGCAGCTTCGCTTCCAGTGGCCCTTTTGGTGGCAATAGAAGCACTCTGCTTCTTTAGGATCGGAAGAGGGTTTAACGGGGCCTGTTTTGGTCCCACTTGATGACGAACCATCACGGGGTTTCCCCTTATGGTGGCTCTTACATGGAGTCTTCCTCTTTTTACCCTTTCCTTGACCTATCGCCATCACAGGAGCGGCCACAGCAGGTGACGGTGCAACGGATTTGTCTTTGAGGTTGCTCTCAGCAGTCCTCAAGAGTCGTTGGAGCTTGCTCAAGGAGACCTCCTCTTTGTTCATATGGTAGGTCATCCTAAACTGATTGTAGCAGGAGGGTAAGGAGTGGAGGATTATGTCGATAGCCAAATCCTCATCAAACTTAACATTAAGTTTGAGAAGACGATCAACATACCTCTGCATTTTCTGCAAATGAGAGGTTAGGGATTCTCCACTCCCCATCTTAGCGGTGATCATGCTAGTAATGATCTCATAGCGCTCTTGCCTCGCGCTCTGGTGATACCTGTCCAGCAAATCCTGATGCATTTCATATGGATACATGTCCTCATAGGACTTTTGGAGTTCGAGGTTCATGGTGGCCAGCATGATGCAGTGAACTTTCGTGGCATCACGCTCGTGGGCCTCAAAGGCGGCCAATTCCTCAGGAGTAGCAACATCTGGGATGATCTTCTCAAGCTTTTCATCGAGGACATATTCTTTGTCCTCGTAGCGTGTGATCATGCGGATATACCTCATCCACTCGTTGAAGTTTGAGCCATCAAATGTCACTTTCTGACACAAGTTCATCAATGAGAATGACCCAGAAGTGTTGTTGTTGTTGTTGTTTGCAGACATCTGAAAAGGAAAGGAACAAAGTTTGATTAGAAATGAATCCCTAATTAAACACCCAAATGAGTAATTAGGGCTAGGATCCAACAACATTATTTACAACCTAGAAAGGGATGTCGTACTCTAAAAGTAAATAATTTGAAGGTAAGTGAATGACGATTCACTAATTCTCACCATGAAAAACGAAAAAGCAATTTAGGTTTTAAATGTATTGAAAACTCCTAGATCTTTGAGATTCATTGAACTTTTCAATGGCATGTTTAAATCTCGATATGCATTTCAAATTTGCGACTGGGATGCCGAGGATCGCAAACAAATTTGTGAATAACCATGCGAATCAACGTGGTGCACTCAATGTCTTTATCACCTAATCAATGTGCCGGTGAACCACACACGCTCCATTGATCTATGACAACCATCGAGTCACCCTTCGCTACCAATGTCATCCCCAAATTGATGTGCCGGTTAACCACACGCGCTCCATCAATGTTTGACAAGGGTACGAAGTGTAATTCCATGGATTAGCATCATTTTCACATTTTACCCTAAAGTAACTAAGAGTGGGAATTTGTAAAACAATGTAGTTACTTTAATATTTCCATTATACTTTTAATGAGGAATTAAGTGCCCTATCCTATCCGTTCGGCTAACGACCCTCCACCAGTCAAGCAAGCGGTAGATGTGAGTGTACATCCATTAAGCGCCATTTTATAGGCAGCAACCTTATACCCACCTTATAGACCGGCTTCGTGAATGAGGCCTACTAGCGATAAGACTAGCTTATTCTTATACATATATAATAATTAATCTTATAATATCATAATTATATAAGGGTGTATTTTAAAGCATTTCAAAATACTAGTATCTTAATGTGTATTAAAATTTTCGAAAATTAAGGTTATTTAATTTAAAATTTTAAACACCAAAAAAACTTTGATTTAATAATTATCAAAATCAAACAATTAATTTGAACTATTAAATCTTTAAGGTTTATCATAAAATCAAACTATTAATTTATTTAATCCTTTTATCCCCTAGATTTTTTTAAATATATGGAAAGGATAATACAAGATCTTCAATTATCTAGTTTAAACAATTAAATTGATAATCACAAAGATAGCAATATCCAAATCCCTAAAATCTTGGGATCTTATCTTGGGGGGCAAGGGATTTTCGAAATCCCTAGGGTTTCTTAACCCTAATTTCGAAATTTGGAGGCTAGGCAAAAAGGTTTTAAGAACCCTATCAAAAATCGCCAACTAGGGTTTTGCAACCCTAATTTGCGAAAATCACCAAGCCTTAGGGTTTACTTGCCATAAACCCTAATTTGACAAATTCATAATATGTATCAAATCCAATTGAAAACAAAAAAACCAATGGCTCTGATACCACTGATAGGTTTAATACAAACAATCCTATGTGTGCATGCAACCCTAGTTGGATCTATGTTTTCACTATGAGACATACAACTTTATGAACACAAAATAAACCCTGGCATGCTTCTATAATTTTCGAAAATTACATAGAAGTGTAGTAGACATACCTTTGTTGTTATATAGCAATAACAACTAGTTTCCTTGATCTCTTGAACTCTCTTGAACTCTTGAAAGCAAGCACCACAATTGTAGTGCCTCTAATGGCTCACAAACACCTTGAAGCAAGAAGGAAACTAAGAGAGAGAAGGGAATGATGCTAATTTCGGCCCTAGGGTTCCCTTGGAATCAAGTGGCCTCAAATTGAAGCATAGGGCATGTATTTATACTATAGGGTGCTAGGGTTTTAGTCTAAACCCTAATGGACAGCTTAGCCACCAAGCAGCCCAAGGAACCTTATGGAATGAGGCCTTGGACGAAAATATGATGATCCTTCATCATAATTTCGTTCCCCCTTAGTCCATTAGGTTTCCTAGCCCAAAACTCAACTATCACACATTTGACAGTTTATACCCCTTTATTTAATTAATCTCTTTTAGTCATCAAATTAATTCCTAATTAATTTATGACTAATACTAATTAAATAAATATGATTTCTCCTTTAATATATTATTCTTATAATATATTAATAAATCATAATATCTCCTCTCTCATATCAAATTACCTTGTCAAGTTGCTTTGGTGAAGGCAACCCAAAAGGACCATGCACACTCGGGTCAAGTATATACCAAATATGGTTACTGACTTAGACATTAATCCAACACATATAACTTATAATAATTGACGTCATTATTGTGTTTAATGTTTTTCATTTTTCTTTTATCTGATTTTTTATAGAAACCAACTCTTTAATACAATGGCATGGTCTTGTTTAAATCTTATTTTATAATGAAATTATTTTGATTATATTAATCATACATCATTACCCATATGTCATTACATTGTGTTAGTATCTATTAGAGATTCATCATAATTAAGAAATCACTAGTTCTATATGGACATGAAACATTTGTTGGATTAGATTTCTAAGCCCATAACTATTATTAGTATGTATTCGACCCGAGAGTAATATGGTCCATTTGGGTTGCATAACACCAGGACAATTTGTTAGGATGGACTCTTGAGATAAGGTTATATATGATTTATTAATATATTATAAGTTCTAATATATTAATATGAAATCATATGTTATAATTAGTATTGATCAAGAATTAATTTGGAATTAATTTAGTGATCAAAAGAGATTAATTAAATCTCTAGGGACTAATTATGGTAATTAGTTATATTTATATGTGTTGGGCTTATGATCCATGTTAGACCAACTTTATGTATGGACACATAAAGAGTTGGGTCACATGAACCATTGATCATAACACCTATGGGTATGGATTTGGGTTATACCTGTGACCTTTAGAATTCCACATATAAATATGTTACTTCATAGCCAAAATCACCACTAATGTATTCTTGGAGGATATGGGCGGTTTTGATGTGTAGGATTTTCTCTTAAGTATCACCCTTTGTCCTAGGTGAGTTGTGATTCCATTCGAGGTGAAACACTTGGGGCAGTACGCTCTTAAGGCCAAATACATCAAGACTTCAAGCTACATAAAAGGTATGTTACTCTAACTAGTATCTTATTTGGTACATGACAATTTCATGCTAGTTATAGGATTAATGCCTTGGAAACCATTTGCATGCATAATTTGTGAAAACATAGATCCAAGGTATTTAGGGTTGTATGTGCACCATAGGATGTTTTAGTATACTAAAATCCCATCAGTGGTATCATAGCCAATGCTAGTTTTCAATTATACTTGATGCAAATTGCTGAAAAAATTGAATTTTTTGTTGTCTGGACAGGGGACTCGACGAGTCAATGTGTAAACTCATCCAACTCGTCGAGTTGGTTCTTACACTCGGCAAGTTGGAGCCCCTGACAGCAAAATTTTGAATTTTTTTTGGCCTGTTCTAGATTAGAATCATTACCACAAAATGTTTTTGTTCATAAAATTTGGTTTTGTTGTTATGGTAATGATGATTTTCGTCCAATTAAAAGCTAATTGTCATAATTTCAAGATTTGTATTAGTTTATATGTTCATGCTAATTTCTTGAATATTGATGATATGTATTATCTTGTTCTTATGAGTTAGTTTATATTATTATAAAAATTATGTGATAATTTGTTTCGATCCAAATTGATCTAAAAGTTGTTCATAAAATGTGTTTTTGTAACTTGTCCTCAAGTTATATGAGAAGTCTCATTTATGATTTTTAAAACTCATAAGATTTCCATAAGTTATGAAAATAAAGAGTCTCATTTTTTTTAAATGCTTTAAAGTCTTCCATAACTTGTCCTCAAGTTATGGAACTTGAAGAGTTTTTTCATTAAAACTACTTTAAACTCATAAGTTATGGAAACCAAGAGTTTTTGAATTGTTCAAAACTTGCCCTCAAGTTTTGGAATTTGTAAAGTTTCCCCCCATGAATACTTTAATTCCAAGTTAAACCCTTAGAATTTTAAAAGTTTAAAATTCAACCCTTATACTATTATAATATTATAGGTTTAATATATATATATATATATATATATATATATATATATATATATATATGTATTTATGTATAAGAGCAAGTCAGTCTTATCGTTAGTAGGCCTCATTCACAAAGTCAGTCTATAAGGGGGTATAAGATTGCTGCCTATAAATGGCAGTTTAATGGGTGTCTAATCTCACCCACCGCTTCCTTGACTGGTGGAGGGTCGTTAGCCGAACGGGTTTGACAGGACATTAATTCTCCCTTCATTAAAAAGTATAATGATAAATATAAAGTAACTAAACTTTATTAAATTCCCAATCTTAGTTACTTTAGGAAAATGTGAATTTCGTGCTAACCCATGAAATTACACTTTGTACCTTACCAAGTCGTTGGTGGAGCGTGTGTGGGTAACCGGCATACTAACATGGACTGGTAAGAGTGGCAAAGGGTAACTTAATGTTTATCATAGATTGGTGGAGCGTGCGTGGGTAACCGGCACATCGATTAAGTGATAAAAATTAAGGGTACCAAGTTAATTTGCATGGTTATTTACACCTTTTTTGTGATCCTCGACATCCCAGTCACAAACTTGAGAGGGCACAACCGAGATTTAAACATGCCATTGAAAAGTTCAATGAATCTGAAAAGATCTAGGAGTTTCAGTCCAATTAAAACCCTATTAGTTTTTCATGGTGGAAATTGGTGAATCATCATTCGCCTGCCTTCAAATATTTTATAGCTTGGATTACGGCATCCCTCTTCCAAGTAATAAAATATTGTGTTGGGTCCTAGCCTTAATATTTCATATTGGGTGTTATATTAAGGAGTTAAATCAACTAACTTGAATTTCTCCCATTGTAGATGTCTGGTTCAGACAACTATGATCTTCCCAAATCTTTTGAAACAAGTTTTCCTAATGAAGATGATCTCCCGTGGTTGGACCATGGAAACCATACTTCTCTTCCTCCACCTCTTCCAATTATTCTCCCTAACCCACAAGTTCAAGGTCATTCAAGCCCTATTGGCAAGAAAAGTCTATGTGTGCTCACATCTTGGAGATGAAGTCACATATTGACAAGTTGGAAGAGTTAGGTGTCAAAGTCTTGAGGAAGTTGGTTGTTGACTAGGTTCTTCAATTACTTCCTGAGTCACATAGTGAGTTCTTTAAGGACTACTATGTGACGGACCATGACATGACCCTTAATGATCTTACCTATTTGCTTGATGCTACTGAATCAGCAATGATTTGGAGCACTGGTAAAGCAAATTTGATTGGAAGATCGACTTCCCAAACTTCCATGGACATTGAGAATGGTAACATTGGAAATCCAGAAAAGCTTTCTCTTCCTAATAGAAAGGGATCGGCCATAGTCAACTCGGTTGACCAAATGATAAAGAGAAAGGCTAAGTCTGAGATTGTCCCGTGTACCATTCCCAAAGATTCCATATGTTTCTATTGCCAAAGGAAGGGGCATTGGTTGTGAAGCTTCCCTATTTACCTAAAAGATGATAAGGATGGTAAAGTCAAAATTTTGACTCTACTTCGGGTAAAGTCCACTATCTAACTCTATTAAGTTCCTATTTGGAGATTCTTATTACATGATGTGACTAGGTCACATTTTGATGTTTTGTAGAATCGAAGAAATGAAGCTTAAAGGAAGAGTAAGCTGATTATGATCGTGAAGATCAAAATTTTGAGCTGCTGCTTAAGAGTTATGATAGATTGCTTAGGAATAGATAACAACATATTTTTCATATGCATTTGCATTTTAAGGATAAGTTTTTCCGCAAGTTTTAAATAAAAGAAAAGTTTTGATTTTATTTATTTTAAATTTCCTTACAATGACATTTGTGAAAAAGTGTTGTTTATATGATTCCATTGATAGCAATATTGGAAAGTGGATTTGATTCTTTCGTTTGTGGTAGTTTCATAATGTACCAAATAAGGAAAGATTTTCATCACCCAAAGTTCAGTTGGAAAGAAACTTGGAATCATGCAACTTGAATTGTATGATGAATGAGAATTTTCATCTTTGGGAAATTAAGACTAAATTCTTTGTTCACATGTATATGTGAGTCAAGTGAAGTACTAGGAGATCGGGTACACTTGCTTGTGCGCTGATTAGGTCTACCACAAAGAATGATAAGGCTATTCGTCATGATTTACTAAAATTTAGTAAATATGGTTATGCTTACAAGTTTCAATGTATGACAGGACGAATAAGTATAACCAAATTAGGCAGAAAGATAAAAGTTTCTTTAATCTGAAAAGATGGGAGAGTACTTGAGTATGTCGTTATATGATTATCTTAGTGATTATGAAACCATATCACAATTGATTCTCTAAGGACATCTTAGTGTGTTTGTTGGACTAAGAAGAGGAATCATGAATTTTTGAATTGGTTAAATAAAAAAGATAAATCATACTTCGTTCCAAAATTGAGTCTTAGAGTGATACTCTAAGATTATAACTTGAGTGACATAATCTTAAGAAGGTTTATAACACTTGTCAAATGTAGAGTAAAATGTTTTCTTACTCTTGTACATTTGAAATTCGTAAGTTGTGATGTTTTGGATAAAACAAAGACCAACTAAGGCCAATTGAGTGAAGTGTTTGTCTTAATAAGAATCCGCGCTAACTCTTGAATATTTGCTTTGTCAAGGAATGGTTCTTGACAAGAGAATCACTAGCACACGACTTGAGGTTTGTAACCTATCATGTTGACATATTCCTGTTTTTGTGCCTATTCCAGTTGAATTTAACTATGCATGTGAGTTCTATCAGTTCTCATTTGTTTGCATAACTACTTGGAAGCAATGGTAGGCCCTTGTGCTACCAGGTGGCAACAAGTTAACATATAACAAGTTCAGTCCATATGAGTTTGGATTTTTCACTAACCTCCTCTTGTGGTTATGACAAATTCACATTGATAAGAACACATACACCATAAAAATCTAAGTGTCATAAGGTTTCTCTCTGATTCATGAAAATGATGGTGATGAAACACTTTCACTAAGTAGATATTAAGTGGATAGCAATTGTGATATTTGCATTCTCAAAGTCGTTAGTGGAGTGTGTGTGGTTAACCGGCACACTAACATGGACTTGTGAGAAATGACAAAGGTCTAAACCTGGGCAGTTAATATCGGCGCTATCCAGGTGGGATATCAGTTATCGACCCCTTTCAAAATATCGGTATCAAATATCGGCCAAAAATATCGAAACCACAAATATCGGCGATAATTACCGATATTTTACCGCTATTTTGATTCCTAAATATCGGTTATTTTTGGATTAGTGTCTAAGTCCATAACTTTTTTGGTATGTGCTTGACCCGATGGTGCATGGTCCTTTTGGGTTGCCTTCACCAAAGCAACTTGATAGGATGAATTATGGAGAGAGAAGATTAATTATGATTTATTAATATATTATGAGAATAATATATTAAAGGAGAAATCATATTGTTTAATTAATATTAGTCAAGAATTAATTGATAATTAATTTTGTGACTAAAAGAGATTAATTAAACTTAAGGGACTGGAACTGTAATTATAAGATAATAGCATTTGGGCTATGGATCACCTTGCAATAATAGGTTCGACGAATTCTATGGGGAAACCCATTAGAAATCGTCCAAGGGATATTCTAAAAGGGTCCATGGGCTGCTTAGGGCTTAAGCAGTCAAATTAGGGTTTCCTAGTTGAAAACCCTAATATCCTACATGTATATATAGTACCCTTAAGCCCCAAAAACGTGGCTAAGAGTTCCTCTAGGGTTTTGTATGTTCTTAGGCAGCCTCCTCTCTCCTCATTATTCATCCTCTTTCTCTTGGTGTTTGTGAACCATTAGAGGAGTGACACTTGTGACTCTAAGCTTTCTAAAGTCATTACAAGGAGGATTTGAGATTGTTATTGCTACATAACAATCAAGGTAAGATTTAAAAAGCCTTTCACATGTTAATATGATTAATTGTATGCTAGAACTAGGGTTTAATGTCTTGGATGAATTGCATGTACAATAGAGAAACCTAGATCCAAGCATTAGGGTTGCATGAGCACACATGATGTTCTTATGGCTAAAACCCATCAGTGGTATCAGAGCCTTGATTGGTTTCTATTGTATTGATGCCTAGTACATTCATTCATGTTGCAAGATCGAGTTTTTAGCCTTCAGCCTGACAAACTCGTCGAGTTCCAATTTGGACTCGCCGAGTAGGGTGAACTCGGCGAGTCCATAAGGGGACTCGGCGAGTTTAGCTGTCAGACAGGCGAATTTTCGGGATTTTTACCTATTTTGACTTGGGATAATTGCCATAATTGTTTAAAATTAATAAAATTCGAATTTTATTGATTCCTTATGATTATCTTTGTCAAAATAAAAGATTTTGGTCATCTAATTAGATAATTGTTACCTTATTTGATAAATGTTAAATTATTTGAATTATTTGATCATTATCTTGCAAGAATTTGAACTAGATCTAATTAGATAACCACCAATTAATTGTTAATTGCCTTATTTGAATTATGTGATCTAGAATATTCTTGATAAAGTTTGGAAAAGTTTCAAATTAATCCCTTTAGGTTTTATAGTTTAAATTTGAACTTAAGAGTTTTTGTTTTGAAATTTAAATAAGTTAAACCCTAATGTTTTGAAATGTTTCAAAACTTGCCCTCAAGTTTTGGAATTTAAAAGTTGATTAATAGTTTAATTTAGAAATGTTAAATTCTAAAACCCTAGTATTGTTTTTAAAAGTTCAACTCACACCCTTATGGTTTTATTAATTAATTAAAGTGTATAATTAAGAGAGATTTAATAAATCCATAAAAGTTTTGGTTTACAATTTAATTAAATTAAAAGTATAATTATTAAATTTGACCACCTAGTATTTTAAAATTGTAAAATACACCCTATACTATATATATATCATTAAAAGTCTAATATTATATATGTATGAGTAAAAAGTCAGTCTTACCGTTAGTAGGCCTCATTCACGAAGCTGGTCTATAAGGGGTGTTTAAGGAAATTGCCTATAAAATGGCGATTGAATGGGTATCAACTCTTACCCACCGCACTCTTGACTAGTGGAGGGTCGTTAGCCGAACGGGTAGGACAGGACAGAAACCTTCCATTACAAGTATAATGAAGTACAAAAGTAACTAAATGTTTTACAAATTCCCAATCTTAGTTACTTTAGGCGAAAGTGAATTGATGCAATTCCATGAAATTACACTTTGTGCCCTTGCGAAGACGTTAGTGGAGCGTGTGTGGTTAACCGGCACACTAAATGGTTCTAAGCAAAGGTAGCAAAGGGTGACTCAATGTTTGTCATAGTTTGGTGGAGCGTGTGTGGTTAACCGGCACATCGAATAGATGACTGTAACATGTGGGGGCACCATGTAAGTTTGCATGGTTATTCACACCCGCTTTGTGATCCTCGGTATCCTAGTCACAAACTAGAGGGGCATATCGAGATTTAAACATGCCATTGAAAAGTTCAATGAATCTCAAAAGATCTAGGAATTTTCAATAGATTTAAAACTTAAATTTTTTTTTCATTTTTCATGGTGGAAATTAGTGAATCGTCATTCACTTACCTTCAAATATTCTGCAACTAGATTACGGCATCCCTTTTCTAGGTTGTAGAGTATTGTGTTGGGTCCTAGCCTTAATATCTCATTTGGGTGATTTATTAAGGACTCAATCAATCAACTAACTTGAATTTAACTTTTCTCCCGTTTTGTAGATGTCAAAGTATGACAACTATGGTCTTCCCAAATCCCGTGGAACAAGCTTTTCATATGAAGATGATATTCCACGATTCGATCGAGGAACACGAGATCATGCTTCACTTCCTCCACCTCCTCTTATTTTTCTCCCTAACCCACAAGTTCAAAAGATTGAAAAGTTCAAACTCACTCAAGCCCTTTTGGCAAGTAAACATGAAGAAGGAAGGTCAGTGTGTGCACACATCCTAGAGATGAAGTCACACATTGATAGATTAAGAATGTTGGGATCTGTTGTCTGTGAGGAGCTGGCTGTTGACTGGGTTCTTCAGTCACTTCCTGACTCATATAGTGAGTTCATAAGAGAGTACTATATGATGAACCACGACGTAACCCTCATTGATATTACCTATATGCTTATTGCTGCTGAATCAACAATGATTTGGCGCACTGGAAAAGCAAAGTTGATTGGTGGATCTGCCTTCCGGATCTCTATGGATATAGGCAATGGCAACGAAAGGCATGCCATGATCGAAAAGTTTGATCATAAAAGAGAGGAAAAGTCAGAAGTAGTTATGTGTGCTTTTCCAAAGAAGTCAATTTGCTTTTATTGCCAAGAGAATGGGCATTGGAGATGAAGCTGCCCTATTTACCTAAGAGATCTAAGAGATGGGAGAGTCAAAACGTATGGCTCTGCTTTAGGTAAAAACCATTAACTAACTCTTTTAAGTTCCTATTCTAGATTCTTGATACATGATGTAATAAGATTACAATTGATATTTTGTAGGGTTGTAGAAAGGAAAAGAAACTTGAGGGAAGAAGTGAGCAAAATCTAATCATGAAGAAATGGATTTCGATCGCATTGCTTGAAGATTGGATTCTTGCGCTACTACTTAGAGTTAGAATAGATTGCTAAGAAATATGTATTGTCATAGTTTTTTCAATGAATTGCATTTTAAGGACAAATTTTTCCGCAATAAAATAGATTTTGATTTTATATTTATCTTTGCAATGGCGTGTATGAAAAATTAATGTTTGAATGTTTCTGTTATTGGCAATAATGGATTTGATTCTTAACTATGTTATTTGTGGAAAGGTCAACAATTTACCAAATAGGGAAAGTTTCTCATCGCCCAAGTTTCAATTGGACAGAAACTTGGAATCATACAACTTGGTTGCATGATGAATGAGAAATTTCATATTTGGAAATTAGACTAATTCATTGACAAAGTGTCAAGTGAAGGACTAGGAGATCGAGTACACAAGGTTGTGTGTTGATCAAGTCCATCACAAGAGTAACAAAGATATTCGTCATGATTTACAAAGGTTAAGTAAATATGATTATACTTATGAGATTAAGTGTAATTCTCAGTTGATTGAAAGAGTTTCAATCAAAAGCAGAACGAATAAGAAGAATCAAATAGGCAAAAAAAAAAGTTTCTCTATTCTAAGAAGATGGGAGAGTACTTTTATTATGTTTTATGATAAGTCTTAATGATTAAGAACCATATCTAAATTGATCCTCTAAGTGAGTCTCAGTGCAATTGTATGTCTGAGAAGAGGAATCAAGAATTGATGAAATGGTAAAATCAAGAAGTCAATCACACTTCGTTCCAAAACAAGTCTTAGAGTTAAGATTGTGACATTGAGTGACAAGTCTTAAGAAGGTTTATGTAACGCCCGTGTTTCTGGGCTTGCCATTTTTAGAAATTTAATAGTCTAGGTTAACCTTTGTAACCAGTTTGAAATAATAAAAATGTATTATTTGTGAATTATGTGAATTATGTGTGTATTTTCTTAATTATTATAATTTAATGAATTAAGGATAAAATGAGCATCAAAATTTAAGTGTAAAATAAACTCGATATCTTTGCATAAAGTTGTAGTGGCCGAAACGAGGTTTCCGTATATATAGAACGCCCAAATCTGACTTCGTATGAAGAAGTTATGATTTTCTGAAGTTTCGACTTGGCAGTAGGCAGCCCGAATACTCGATTTGAGATTGAGCGGTTTTTAGCCGAAACAATCTAAACGAGAATCGAATATCTTGTTGTAAGTAGCGAAACGATGAAAAGTTAGGTGAGAACGGACGTCGGACGAAGAACTTATGAATTTATAACAAAGTTTTCCTGTCCCGGCCTACTAAAAATAAATATTAAAAATAAATTCAAAATTAGCCGCCGGAGTCTAAACGAAATTTGTAGAGCGTAGTCTCACCTACGCGTGGATATAAAGAACGTCGAAAACGGATTCCATATGAAGTAGATATGAATATTTGAAGTTTATTAAATAATTAAAATATATATTTAATTAATAAATCTCATATTATCCGAAGGGGAGTCACCGGACTTATCCGGGTTACGCCCAGCGTACAGCGAAGCGTGACGAAGCCTCGCACTCGAGTACTCTGATGATGCATGCAGTGACGCTTTTGGCATTACGCCCAACATACCGAAGCAGTACGCCCAGCGTAATGCGAGGGTTCAGCCCTATAAAAGGGGCATGCGAGGGCAGCTTCTTTCTTTTACAAACTTCTTCCTTTCTCTCTAAGTTTTGCCTCGATTTGCGTGCCATTTATACCCCGAAGCCCCGGTATCATTCCCGAGCCCCGAAGCAAGTTCCGAAGCCCCGAGGATCCCGAGAAGTGAGATTTCCGTGCCAAAGCCCTGCCCGCGAGGAGCCCAGTTTTTGTGAAGATCTTTCGGATCTATGGAGAAACACTACTTCTGCAAGCCGTAGTGCTGCCCGATCATCTTCTGATCGAGTGAGTGTGTAGTCATTTTCTTCTAACACATTATTATGAAGTATTTTATACGAAATACATGTTACATGTATACTTTGTTGATTATATGTGTGAATGTATATTCACTTTCTTCTATCTCATAGATCTGATTTATTCTCTATGAAATACGTGTTATGTCTGTATGCCTCATCCGTTATGTGGAAAAATGTATTGATCGAGCATGCTACACAGGTTTTAAACTTTGTATAAAAATGTATATTTTTATCTACTAATATGTTGGGTAGAACATGGGTAGATAATTGGTGTGTAATAAACAGATAAGATGCCTCGATGTTGTTGGTGTTATTCTAGTCATTCAGTAGAGTATGGATGACGACCACAGACTATTCTAGGCAGTCCTGTGGAACGCTAGCAGGCTCATAACCTGTAGGTGTTGTGAACGATGTGTTCACCGGTGTACTCTATCCCCCTCATGGTTGCCTTTAGGATATTTATTGCTAAGGAAGCCCCTTTGCAGTAATGTCTGTCCCGATGAAAATCCTAGATTAGGTCCCTTATAATAGATGTTGTTTTAGGGACGTAAAGTGAGGATAACGGGAATGGATAATCGGGTTATTGTTGATTGTTGAAATTAAATATAATTATTTATTGTGGGTTGAAAACCCTATATGCTCACCAGGCTCCCAAGCCTGACCCGCTCAGTTTATTTGTATCACAGGTAGTGGCGCAAGGGCATAAGATGGATGAATCATCAAGTTGTTTTGTTTACAAGTCTGTATATGTATATATTTTTTGAATGACTTGTAATGTTATCGTTTATGCTTTATGGTCTGTATCAGAACATGACATCCGGAGTTTTGTTTATATAATGAAAATGCATCTCTTGATGAAATGCTTTGATAAATATTATTTTATCATGTTTTGTTTTTGGGAACAAATTCCGCATCTCTTTTAAAAATCAAAAGGATTTACTCTGAAAATGTTTAAAAAGCATAAATGAAACCGGTCTTTTATGGCCGAGATTTTGGGGATGTCACAGTTGGTATCAGAGCATTTGTTTAAGCGAACTAGGAATTTGTAGGATTTCTAGACTTAAACTTAGAATGCTAAGTGAAGGTTGTCACATGTGTGTCTGTTATATTTCAGACACGAGCACTAGTTTATTTTTGGAAAGTTGCCTAAAATGCTTTTATGTGCTAAATGTTATATGTTGCCATATGTGATATTATTTGTTCGGATCTGTGGTCTGTTGCCGACCGGATCTGGAAACCTTATGTGTGTAGGATTCTAAGCGTATGGTTATGATATTAGAACTAACATGTGAATGTTTCGGAGTGATAAGGATGATTTGAATATCTATCGTGAATGGGGATCTAATTTCGCCTTATTCAGTGTATAGATCAAAAATGGTGAGAACAAGAAGTGGAGTTGGAAACGCGGATGAAAACAGGAATCAACCACCAGTGATTGAGCAAATACATGTCGTAGTAGCAGCACCTGAGCCGATAACAATGGCTGGTATACAAATGATGATTCAAACAATGTTGGATCGTCAAATGGAAGAAACAAGACGCCTGCTTAGGCAGAATCGTGAAGAATCGTCAACTCAAGTGGAAGAGCCCGAGGAGAATGGAGGGCAGTCTGAAGGAGAAACCTTTAGTGGGATCATTGGTCAAGACGACCCACCAGTGGTTAGACGCAACAACCAGTATGGAGGAAATGATGGGCGTGGGTGTAAGTATAAGGATTTCATGGCATCCAAACCACTATGTCTATCCGGAAGCCCGACGCCGGTGCAAGTTATGGACTGGATCTCTGAAATGGAGACAATGTTTGAAAGTTGCGAATGCAGCAATAGGCAAAAGACCGCTCTTGCGATCCCTCTACTAAAATCTGGCGTGTTGAGTTGGTGGAAGTTGTTAACTGACTCTATGCCCAAGGGAGAAGCAAGCAAAATGTATTGGGAAGACTTTGTGGAACAACTAAAACTGCAATACTACTCCGAGCAAGACCTTCTGGAAATCAGTAATGAGTTTCAGAACTTGAAGAAGGGGAAATTGAGCGTTACTGAATACGCTGCTAGTTTCACAGAAAAGATGAAGTTTATCCCATATTTGGTACCAACAGAACTCTCTAAGGTCAACAAGTTTGCCCACGGACTACCAGCGGACTATGGTCCAATGGTTAAGCAAGCAACCACATTGAAAGCCGCCATCTGGGTTGCTAGAAATGTTGAGACCCAAATCAGGGAGAAAGGTCTGGAAAGGTCAGAGGTGGGTGAAAAGAGGAAAATCGATGGATCCTCAGGGTCCAACAAAAAGGGTAAATTCTCGAAGTCTAGTTCGAGAGGAGGTGGAGGAGGCGAAGCGAAATGGTGCGACAAATGCAAGAAGAAGCATTATGGGAAGTGTGGCAGGGAAGCCATATGCTTCAAATGTGGAAAGCCAGGGCATTATGCCAACGATTGCACCCTCACCAAGAATGTTTGTTATGGTTGTGGTGAGGAAGGGCACATCTCAAGAGATTGTCCGAAGAAGAAGGAGGCAGCAAAACCCAACATTCCGCCAAAGCCGAAGGCGAGAGCATTCCAGATGACACTGGAAGCTGCCAAAGATGAAGTTGATGTTGCTTCAGGTACCTTTCTCGTAAACAAATTGTCTGCCCAAATTTTATTTGATTCTGGAGCCAACTACTCCTTTATTTCGCATGAATTTGGTAGAAAACTAGCTTTGCCTGTCAATAGACTAGATAATGCTTTATTAGTCGAAGTTGCTAGTGGCAAGTTTGTACCTGTTAGCTATCGCATGAAAAACATCTTAATTGATTTGAATGGGAATAAGTTCCATGAGAAATTATTGCCTATAGAACTTAATGGTTTCGACATCGTGTAGGGAATGGATTGGCTTAGCGCCAATGACGTCGAGATATTGTGCAGAAAGAAGATAGTCAAGGTAAACCCACCAGGGAAAGAGACATTTATGGTGTATGGGGACAAACGCAGAGTAAGTTCTGGGATCATTTCCCTAATGAAAGCCAGAAAGTATTTGACCAAGGGGTGTACATCATATTTAGCAATTGTGATCGATGCTAAGAAGGAAAAGAAGGTGATGCAGAATATTCCTGTCGTATGTGATTATCCGGAAGTATTTCCCGAAGGTCTTCCTGGATTACTGCCCGATCGGCAAGTAGAATTTCGTATCGACTTGTTGCCCGGAACAACGCCGATTGCAAAAGCACCTTACCGACTAGCACCGACGGAGATGAAGGAACTGATGATGCAACTTCAGGAGTTATTGGACAAAGGTTTCATTGGACCTAGTTCATCGCCCTGGGGAGCTCCGGTGTTATTCGTGAAGAAGAAAGATGGAAGTATGAGAATGTGCATCGATTACAGAGAACTGAACAAGGCAACAATAAAGAATAGATATACGTTGCCAAGGATTGATGACCTATTCGATCAATTACAAGGTTCAAGTTATTTTTCAAAGATTGACCTGAGGTCAGGATATCATCAGCTGAAAGTAAGAGAGCGGGATATAGAGAAGACTGCATTCAGAACACGATATGGACACTACGAGTTTTTGGTTATGTCGTTTGGACTAACCAATGCTCCAGCAGCATTCATGGATTTAATGAACAGGGTTTGTAATCCATTCCTAGATAAATCTGTGATAGTGTTCATAGATGACATTCTGATTTACTCAAAGAGCCAAGAGGAGCATGGCAGACACTTGCGAGAAGTGTTAGAAGTCTTGAAGAAGGAGAACCTATATGCTAAGTTCTCCAAATGTGATTTTTGGATTCGAGAAGTCCAATTCTTGGGTTACGTGGTCAACCAAGAAGGGATAATGGTTGATCCAGCAAAGATTGAAGCTGTAATGAAGTAGGAACAACCAAAAAGTCCCACGGAGATCCGAAGCTTTTTAGGATTAGCCGGATATTACCGAAGGTTTATCCAAGGCTTTTCTTCGATCGTTGGTCCATTGACAGCTTTGACCCACAAAAGAGCTACGTATGCTTGGAGTGATAAGCATAAAGAAGCATTCCAGAAACTAAAGAAGAAGCTATGCGAGGCACCGATTCTTTCTCTACCCGATGGAGTTGAAGACTTCGTTGTTTATAGTGATGCGTCTGGAGTTGGATTGGGTTGTGTTTTGACCCAAAGAGATGAGGTGATCGCGTATGCATCTCGACAGCTAAAAGAGCATGAAAAGAACTGCCCGACTCATGATTTGGAGTTGGCGGCGGTAGTTTTCGCTTTGAAAATATGGAGGCATTACCTCTATGGAACAAAGTGCAAATTGTTCACTGATCATAAGAGTCTCCAATATCTCTTTAGTCAGAAGTACTTGAATATGAGACAACGACGCTGGCTAGAGTTACTTAAGGACTACGACTGTGAGATACTTTACCACCCCGGTAAAGTTAATGTTGTTGCTGATGCTCTCAGTCGGAAAGTCAATCTTGAAAGGAAAAGGCCAAGAGCGTTGAGAATAGAAGTTGTCTCGACAATTGTGGAGAGTATAAAGAAAGCTCAAGAGGAAGCTTCTGAGAAGAATGACCGAAAGGAGGAACGTTTGGGAAAAACGTTGGTGTTCGGTATAAACAGTCATGGACTGAAGGTGTTCCAAGATCGGATTTGGGTACCTAAGTCAAGAGGAATAAGAGATCTTCTGATGGAAGAAGCTCACAAAACCATGTACTCCATTCATCCCAGTAGCACAAAAATGTATAGGGACCTGAAACCCTATTACTGGTGGCCAACGATGAAGCTCGACATTGCGAAGTATGTGGCGGAGTGTGTGACTTGTGCGAGAGTCAAGACACAACATCAGAAACCGTATGGGAGTTTAGAACCTTTACCTGTACCTATAGGTAAGTGGGAAGACATTGCTATGGATTTTGTCACTAAATTGCCCAGAATAAAGAATGGTCATGACATGATTTGGGTGGTCGTTGATCGATTCACTAAGAGTGCGTATTTCATAGCAGCCAATGAGAAATGGTCTATGGAAAAGCTTGCGAATTCTTACATGAAGGAAATTGTGAGGCTTCACGGTGTTCCGTTAACGATTGTTTCGGATCGTGATAGCCGTTTCACCTCACGATTTTGGAAAAGTCTACAAGAGGAATTGGGTACCAAGTTGTGTTTAAGTACAGCTTACCATCCGCAGACTGATGGTCAGAGCAAACAGACGATACAAACACTTGAAGATATGCTAAGAGCATGTACCCTAGAATTCCAAGGTAATTGGGATGAACATTTACCTTTGGTAGAATTTTCCTATAATAATAGTTTCCACTCGAGCATTAAGATGACACCTTATCAAGCTTTGTACGGACAGAAGTGTCGTACGCCGTCTTGTTCGCTTGAGGCAGGGGAAAAGCAGTTTATGGGACCAGAGATAGTCCATCAAACTGCTGAAATGTTGAAAATAATTAGGGAAAGAATGTTAGTCGCTCAGGACCGTCAAAAGAGCTATGATGACAAAAAGCGAAGACCGATGACTTTTGAAGTTGGAGATTCGGTTTTGCTTAAAGTCTCACCGTGGAAGGGACTTATAAGATTTGGTAAAAGGGGAAAGTTAAATCCAAGGTTTATTGGACCGTTTAAAGTTCTTCAGAGAATTGGGAACCAAGCTTACAAGCTCGAACTACCCGAAGAACTGAATGGAATTCATAACACTTTTCATGTGTGTTACTTGAGGAAGTTCACGGGAGAAGCTCTCGACATGATTCCACTTTCGGAGTTGAGAATCGATGAGAACAAAAGGTTGATTGATGAACCGGAAGCAATCGTTGACCGAAAGACTAAGAAGTTGCGACGAAAGATGGTTGAGTTAGTGCTTGTCCGTTGGAAACACGCGAATGGGCCAAATCTCACCTGGGAGACGGAGAGTGACATGATGAGTCGCTATCCGCATTTGTTTGCTGATGTGTGATTCCGGGGACGGAATCATCCTAAGGTGGGGAGAATTGTAACGCCCGTGTTTCTGGGCTTGCCATTTTTAGCAATGTAATAGTCTAGGTTAACCTTTGTAACCCAATTTGAAATAATAAAAATGTATTATTTGTGAATTATGTGAATTATGTGTGTATTTTCTTAATTATTATAATTTAATGAATTAAGAATAAAATGATCGTCAAAATTTAAGTGTAAAATAAACTCGATATCTTTGCATAAAGTTGTAGTGGCCTAAACGAGGTTTCCGTATATATATATATATATATATATATATATATATATATATATATATATATATATATATATATATATATATATATATATATATATATATAGAACGCCCAAATCTGACTTCGTATGAGGAAGTTATGATTTTCTGAAGTTTCGACTTCGCAGTAGGTAGCCCGAATACTCGATTTGAGATCGAGCGGTTTTTTGCCGAAACAATCTAAACGAGAATCGAATATCTCGTTGTAAGTAGCGAAACGATGAAAAGTTAGGTGAGAACGGACGTCGGACGAAGAAGTTATGAATTTATAACGAAGTTTTCCTGTCTCGGCCTACTAAAAATAAATTCAAAATTAGCCGATGGAGTCTAAACGAAATTTGTAGAGCGTAGTCTCACCTACGCGTGGATATAAAGAACGTCGAAAACGGATTCCGTATGAAGTAGATATGAATTTTTGAAGTTTATTAAATAATTAAAATATAAATTTAATTAATAAATCCGATATTATCCGAAGGGGAGTCACCGGACTTATCCGGGTTACGCCCAGCGTACAGCGAAGCATGACGAAGCCTCACACTCGAGTACTCTGATGACGCATGCAGTGACGCTTTTGGCATTACGCCCAGTTTTTGTGAAGATCTTTCGGATCTATGGAGAAACACTACTTCTGCAAGCCGTAGTGCTGCCCGATCATCTTCTGATCAAGTGAGTGTGTAGTCATTTTCTTCTAACACATTATTATAAAGTATTTTATACGAAATACGTGTTACATGTATACTTTGTTGATTATATGTGTGAATGTATATTCACTTTCTTCTATCTCATAGATCTGATTTATTCTCTATGAAATACGTGTTATGTCTGTATGCCTCATCCGTTATGTGGAAAAATGTATTGATCGAGCATGCTATACAGGTTTTAAACTTTGTATAAAAATGTATATTTTTATCTACTAATATGTTGGGTAGAACATGGGTAGATAATTGGTGTGTAATTAACAGATGAGAGACCTCGATGTTGTTGGTGTTATTCTAGTCATTCAGTAGAGTATGGATGATGACCACAGACTATTCTAGGCAGTCCTGTGGAACGCTAGCAGGCTCATAACCTGTAGGTGTTGTGAACGATGTGTTCACCGGTGTACTTTATCCCTCTCATGGTTGCCTTTAGGATATTTATTGCTAAGGAAGCCCCTTTGCAGTAATGTCCGTCCCGATGAAAATCCTAGATTAGGTCCCTTATAATAGATGTTGTTTTAGAGACGTAAAGTGAGGATAACGGGAATGGGTAATCGGGTTATTGTTGATTGTTTAAATTAAATAGAATTATTTATTGTGGGTTGAAAACCCTATATGCTCACCAGGCTCCCAAGTCTGACCCACTCAGTTTATTTGTATCACAGGTAGTGGCGCGAGGGCATAAGATGGATGAATCATCAAGTTGTTTTGTTTACAAGTTTGTATTGTATATATTTGTTGAATGACTTGTAATGTTATCGTTTATGCTTTATGGTCTGTATCGGAACATGACATCCCGAGTTTTGTTTATATAATGAAAATGCATCTCTTGATTAAATGCTTTGATAAATATTATTTTATCATGTTTTGTTTTTGGGAACAAATTCTGCATCTCTTTTAAAAATCAAAAGGATTTACTCTGAAAATGTTTAAAAAGCATAAATGAAACCGGTCTTTTCTGGCCGAGATTTTGGGGATGTCACAGTTTATAACATTCATCAAATGTGGAATTTGAAAAAGTTTTTTTTTATTCTTGTACATTTAAAATTGGAAAGTTGTGATGTCTTGGAGAAGACAAAGACCAACTAGGACCAATTTTGTGAAGTGTTTTGTCTTGATAAAAGCTACACTAACTCTTGAATATTTGTTTGTCAAGAAATGTTTATTAACAAAAGAATCTTATATGTCAAGGAGTCAGTGGGAGTCTCAATGGTCTTGAAAGATTTCAAGAACTAATCAAGAATAAACCTTATCGATCATCACTAGCACACGAGTTGAGGTTTACAACCTATCGTGTTGACACTATCTTGTTTCTGTGCGGTTCCAATTGAGTTAATTATGCATGTGAGTTCTATGAGTTCTCATTTGAATGCATAAAACGCAAGGAACTTGATCAATGAAAAGTACATTGATAAGAAAGGATGAGCTGCTTAACTACTTGGAATACATGGTGGGCACTCGTGTTACCATAAGGCAAGAAATCAAGATTAAGAAAGTTCGGTCCATAAGAGTTTGGATTTGTCGCAAACTTTGGTTTTGGGCAAATTCACATGGATAGGAACACATACACCACTAAAATCTAAGTGTCATAAGATTCCCTCCTTCATAAGAATGATTGTAAGGAAATGCTTTCGCTAATGTATTCTCAAATTGTTTAGACACACATATGAACTATCTAAGGCAAAGGTGTATAAGAAGCTTAGATAAAGGATTATCATTTCAAAGCTAGTGGGAGCATAAGTGTTATGCTTATTTGATAATAATCATCATGATAGTGGGAGCATAAATTTTGTGCTTGTATGATTATTAAAACAAGTATTGCAAGTTAGAAATATTAATTATAGAAAACAAGAGTTATACTATGCAAAGTCGTAAGGGTTGAATAGTTGTTTTGCTATAATTAAGGGAGAGAATATTATGCTTCGTTTCAAATCTAAAGGCTTAGGTTGTGGAATGTTAATAAATTTAGTCAATGATACATAGTGATATAGCATTGTTCGAATTGTGAGAACGTGGCACATTAAATATTATGGCAGAAGATTCATAAAGTATCATATCTTTATGTAAGACATTATACATCGTATCCCATACGCTTCGGGTATACGATTGATTGCTAGTGCTATTATATTTGACCATTCTAAAATTTTCCAAATGTCTAGCGCATTTAGAGGGAAAAAGGACAAGAATCAGTTTTGACTAACATAATTAAACAACTATCAAAGGACGATCCAAAGCTCACTGAGGATTGGTCGCTTGTGAGTAGTTGGAAGTATGGTATTGGATGGACCGTATCGACATTATTATGAATAGATAAGATTCTATTAAGAATGAATTGTCATATGGCAAGTATGGAAATGTTTCCATATTGGGAGTTGGATATTAAGAATCTATATCTAGATAAGAAACTATTGTGCAAGAAGGATGTTCAAAGGAATGTACTTTGAGTGAGAGACATCATATCTATAGAATTGTTTCTGATAGAGATTAGCCAAGTCTTGATGATTTTGAGCTATGACTTTACGAAAGAATCATTGCATAAAATGTTAGAATCTAGCATAAGTAACAAGAATTTGATATTCTTATACTTATGATAAGGATTGGGAATTGTGAAATGAGTATGATTGGAAATGTGTTCATTTGATCTATTTTAAAAATTAAGGACCGTAGGTAAACATTGTGTGCATGCTGAGAGCATGGGACAAGTGTAGTCATAATTCAAGTAAGAAGTTGATTACCCGAAACAACAAATAATGAGTAATCAATATGGTGATTAAATAAAATGTTTTATTTATACCCAAAGTTTGGGGCCATATGGGATTAGTATTATTCTTGTGTTTCACTTTGCATGTTTTGACTTCCTGAATAATTAAATTGGTTCAGAACAATCAAATTATTCGAACGGACCACAGTCGTTCATATGTTGGAAGTAGGTATGAATGAAGATTGTCGTGAATTGGTGTGTGGATTGTCTAAAGTGTATTAGACATAAGCAAGTGTTTGCTGCAACGTTCATGAGTGCTTATAAATATGAGTTTGAGCATTGGATTAAACCCATGGTCATTTACATCACTTCATGGATTTTATCACGAGTGATTAATGAGACCATAACATCTTATATTCTTGAAACCGAGATGTGTGAGTTGTATCTTATGAGTCGGTTACACATTGATAATATGTAAACGCACCAGTAACTTGGTGTCATAAAACATATTGTTGTGTGTGACTCAGTGAGTGAGTACAAGCAAGCATTGAATCAAGGTTTATCCGTTCCTTTTATCCAAAGTAGGATGAAAGCGATATCTTTGGGCCCCTCGATGATTTAGTGATGACACTAAGTGCTTGGCCAAGCCGGGACTAATTTGATGTGTTCAATTGTAGTCTGTTGTCAGTCATCATAAATCGGAAATCGAGAAACAACACATAGACAGAGAGAATGATTTAAATCCATGTCTGAGTCTATACGATATCTAGAATGGAGGAATATATGATCCCTTATCTAAAGGTCCGATAAGATCAGAGTTGACAACGGCTTTTGAAAGCTACGATTGCAAATCAGGATCTAAAGTCATACGTAGAATAGTTATTAGACTTATCCAAGTGGGAGACTTTTGGATTAGTGTCTAAGTCCATAACTTTTTTGGTATGTGCTTGACCCGATGGTGCATGGTCCTTTTGGGTTGCCTTCACCAAAGCAACTTGATAGGATGAATTATGGAGAGAGAAGATTAATTATGATTTATTAATATATTATGAGAATAATATATTAAAGGAGAAATCATATTGTTTAATTAATATTAGTCAAGAATTAATTGATAATTAATTTTGTGACTAAAAGAGATTAATTAAACTTAAGGGACTGGAACTGTAATTATAAGATAATAGCATTTGGGCTATGGATCACCTTGCAATAATAGGTTCGACGAATTCTATGGGGAAACCCATTAGAAATCGTCCAAGGGATATTCTAAAAGGGTCCATGGGCTGCTTAGGGCTTAAGCAGTCAAATTAGGGTTTCCTAGTTGAAAACCCTAATATCCTACATGTATATATAGTACCCTTAAGCCCCAAAAACGTGGCTAAGAGTTCCTCTAGGGTTTTGTATGTTCTTAGGCAGCCTCCTCTCTCCTCATTATTCATCCTCTTTCTCTTGGTGTTTGTGAACCATTAGAGGAGTGACACTTATGACTCTAAGCTTTCTAAAGTCATTACAAGGAGGATTTGAGATTGTTATTGCTACATAACAATCAAGGTAAGATTTAAAAAGCCTTTCACATGTTAATATGATTAATTGTATGCTAGAACTAGGGTTTAATGTCTTGGATGAATTGCATGTACAATAGAGAAACCTAGATCCAAGCATTAGGGTTGCATGAGCACATAGGATGTTCTTATTGCTAAAACCCATCAGTTATATCACCGATTTTCCAGAAAATCTGTTTTCGGGCCAAATTTGTGGATAAGCCCATAAACTTTGATTTTTTTTTTTAGAATTAATACTCATAGCTCATAAGCCCAAACGACTAAATTCTACTCTTAACCCCAAATTCCCAATCAAGAATCGTATACCTAGCTTTTCATCGGATTGTGTTTGTTCGTATTCAACCCCAGACGACAGCGAGTTGTGACTTGCGAGTTCGACACTGATTTGTGATTATTGTTCCATTATTCTTCTTTGGTTCTTGTTTCATTATTCTTCTTCGGTTCTTCAATTGTTAAGCAGCACAGGAGCTACGGTTCTTCGTCTTCAGCAGCTACTGTTCTTCGTCTTCAACAGGTACCTTCGATTCTTTGGTTCTTCCACTGTTAAGCTTCGATTTGGCCCAAACTTGTTCGTCTTCAACAATAGTTGCTATTGTTTCAAGTGTACTTTGCTTTTCTTTTCCATGATTAACGGCTACTATTGTTAATAGTTGCTATTATTTCAACTTGTTTGTCTTCAGCATTCAAACTTGTTCGTCAACAGCTACTATTGTTTCATTATTCTTCTTCGGTTATTTTTGGCCCTGATACTATTAGGTTCGAATGAATTTCATGTTGCCCAAATTTTTATATTTCTTTTCTTTTCTGTTTGTATCCTTGTCTTCAACATGTTGTATATTTTTCATTTTTTCTTAACTTGGCAGTTAGTTGTTATTGTTAAGCCATGGATTCATGTTTTTATATATTAATTGATCAAGTGATCATGCATTTTAGATATTGTCATATTGTACTTAAGTGTTAACTGTTAAGTTGCTAGTTGCTACAGATTACAGGTTTCTTTGATGTTGTATTTGTGTTAAATATACAACTTTTATTTTACATAGCTTGGTTGTTAGTTGTTAGTTTTTATTGTTACAGACTTATGTTATTGTAAAATTCTAAGTTTGTAACAAGTAATTTATTCTTAAACGATCCTGTTGTTTTGTTTACCTTGTTACTGATCATGCTTTTTGCAACAGCTTTGATGATGGATGGTCCATCCTCACATGCATCTGTAAACCCTACAAACACAAACAATAATACAATATCGTCTGATGCTGGAACTGGGACAAAATGTTTGAATAGAGATATGGCATGGGAATGGAGAGAGTCGAGAGATCCCACAAAAAAACAAAGCATTTGGTGTACATTATGTGGTAAGATGGTAAGTGGAGGAATCACACGATTGAAGCAACATCTTACTCATACCTCAGGGCAAGTCACCGGTTGTCCGAATGTGATTGTGGATATCCAAAAGAAAGTCATTGCATCAATTAAAGAAAAATACAAGATACAAAAGGAAAAGAAAAGAAATATAGAAATTCTTAGATCTTACATAGTTGATCTTTCTGATGAAGATGAGGATTAGGAAGTCGTTGTACAAGAAGTTAGTTCAAAAAAAATGTTTCAAAGAAAAAGAAATTTGTGGGTGCTAGCAATGTGCGAGGTCCTCTCAATATAATTTATAAAACTAATCATGGAAAAGAAAAGCAAAGTACACTTGATAAAAATAATCCAATAAAAGAGAAGTTAAAGATGAAGGCTTGGGATAAAATTGCAAGTTGGGCTTATTTGGTTGGTTTACCCTTCAATGTCGTACGTGACGAAGGTTTCCAAGATATGACCAATTCCATTGGTGAATATGGAAGAGGTATTTAAATGTGATTAAAGATTTATTGGTTATTTTATTATTACTTAAATACTTAATTTTATGGCTTTATATTAGGTATGCCAGCTCCATCTTATCATAATATCCGTGTCACATTGATGAAAAAACATTTAGAAGATACTCAAAAGTTTGTGGATTCATTTCGACCACATTGGGAGGAATATCGGTGTAGCATTATGTCCGATTTTTGGACATACGGTAAAGGAAGATGTTTGATAAATTTCTTAGTCAATTTTCCTCTTGGAACAGTATTCTTGAAATCAATTGATGCATCAGAGCATGTGAAGAATGCTCAATTGATCGTGGAAATGATAAATAAGGTGATAAAAGAGGTTGGAGAGGAGAACATTGTGCAGGTAGTTTTACTTTCTAGTTTTCTAAATATTATTTGTTATTTTACATTTATAATCATTTTATTAATTAAATTCTTTTTCTTATTTTCTTATAGTTCATTACAGACAATGGGTCAAACTTTAAAGTCGCTAGAAAGATTTTAGAAGAGCAACATCCCAAGTTGTTTTGGACTCCGTGTGCAGCACATTGTGTGAATCTCATGATAGGAGATATTGGTGAAAAAATACCGAAGATAAAAAATACTTTGGCTGATGCAAGAGCAATTGTGGTTTACATTTACAACCACGGAAGAATTCTTAAGCTGATGAGGAAGTTAACGAAGAACAAGGAGTTGCACAGGTCTTGTGTAACTAGGTTTGCAACCCAGTTTTATACAATTAAGAGTATCCACGAGAATCGACATCATATTCAAGTATTGTTTGTTCCTGAAGAATGGAAGAAAAGTGACTTTGCAAAGAAGTCGATTGGAAAGAAAGTTGAGCGAATAGTTGCAAAACAGGAATTTTGGGATAACGTACGAAGCAAAGTATGGGTTACATCTATGATGTAGTGGACAGAGCCAAGGAGCAGATCAAGAAAAATCTGACAGGCACGCCTAATGAAATAATGATCACTAGACTTTGGGCTATGATTCAAGCAAGATGGAGCGACCAACTTCACCACCCGTTACATGCAGGTATTAAACATTATATTTATTATTTTAATAGAATTACCAAATTTTATCTCCAAATCTTTATTGAATATGTAGCTGGAAGTTACCTGAATCCCGCCATTTTTCATGGGGAAAATTCAAGGGAGATACGAAAGAACAGAGACATTGCGACGGGATTTTATGCTGCTATAGATCGTCTAGTGACCGATAATGATGACAATGATAAATTAAGGCAAGACTTGAATCTATACATTGATTCGGTTGGGCAATTTGGATCTCCAGCTGCTATAAGGGCTAGGACAAAAGTTGCACCATGTAAGTAAAACATTTTTAACATATTTACATGTTTTTATACCATAATTTTTTACAAGGTCATTTCATTTATTTATAAAATGTAGATATATGGTGGCGTACTTATGGGATCGACACGCCTTTGCTCCAAAAATTTGCTATCACAGTCCTTAGTCAGACATGTAGTGCTTGACCTTGTGAACGCAATTGGAGTGCATTTGACAATGTAATTGGTTTCTACAATTCTACCTAGTACTTTTTATAAATAATGTTAAATTTAACTTATTTACTTCACTAAGTAATTCTTTATTCTTTATGTGCAGTTACATTTAAAGAAAAGAAATTGTCTCTTACAGCAAAAACTTAATGACCTTGTATTCATCCAATACAACACAAGGTTACAAAAGCGCTGCAATTCGTTAAAATCCAACAGATCTTTGGATCCTATTTTATTGAGAGACGTAGAGGAAAATGATGTTTGGGTTATATCAACAGAAGTTGAGCTTCAAGAGTTTGCTGATGGTAGAGATGGTCTTCTTTGGTCAGCTACACAAGAGGTAATGGGGAGAAACGAAGAAGTTGGGGTAACAACTAGGAGCAAAAGAGAGCGCTACAAAGATGATGTTGATGAAGATATTAGAATTGAAGTGAATGATCTTGATGAACAATTGGATGCCTTGGTTGATGTGGACTCGGAGGAAGATTTCATGGCTTACAATTAAATTATGTTTCGATTAGATCATGTTTTGATTAGATTATCTTTAAAACATTAACACATTTTGAATTTTCTAGTTGTTATTATATTTATATATGTTTTACGTAAAGTAGTTTTATTATTATTATTATTATTATTATTATTATTATTATTATTATTATTATTATTATTATCATCATCATAAAAATGCCGATATCCCACCGTGATAACCTATATATCGAATATCGACCCTTGACCGATATTTGATTTTCAACAGGTATAACTGCATAGGTCTAAACAATTGAGACTATGATTACGGCATTCCTTTTTGTAGTTCTAAAAAATGTTTAAACAGACATGTGAGCTATCTAAGAAAAGCTGTATGATTTTAATAAATTTTTATCAAAGCATCTCGTATTAAAAATCTGAACTTTGATAAAAAAAAATCAATAAAGTATTGATTTCTAGAAGTTCTAAAGTCTTAGAAAATTTATTACTAAAGGAAATTTGAGCCTATGATAAAAATTTATCTCATTCACTTATAAAATAATAATAATAATAATAATAATAATAATAATAATAATAAAAGTAACGTCTATTTTAGTTATTATATAGTCTATAAAAACATTATATTATTAATGTAAACATAAAATATAGGCTAATCACAAATATATCAATATCTCATAAAGGATATATTTTAAAGAATTTAAAAAAAAATTATACAAGTTCGTTGAATTTTAAGTCTAAATAAATTTTTTAAATACTAATTTACAAGTTCTTTTTTGATATTTTGATAAATATAATAACCTAAAAAAAACTTAAAAAATAAATCAGCAAGTAAAACCTACGAAAGAAGTAACAAGCAAGTGACACAAAAGTATTCCACTAAGATGCGTGTGTACGTGTACATAAAGAAGCCATTAATCTTATATTTCACATTATATTCCTCTCATAGTGTGCTTTCATTTTCATAGTGATATATTATATGCAATTGTGAGTCGGCAATAAATTTCTTTTATCCATCATCTTGAGAGAGCCTATCATTCGCTAAGTCGGTAGAACGCTTTTATTTCATTTTTTTTTTACTTTTATATGTATCGTGTTTGGCTCTTTCCATATTTGGTTAAATGAAGTATTTTACTCTTTTCTCTTGTTGAGTTTTATAAGAATGAGAAAGACTTCCATGGAAAAGTGATTCACAACTTATCATTGTTGATAATTGACAAATGTTGCTCTATATATAGATAAATGTTCAATAATTATTATCCAGAGAAAACATTTAGGTATTGTTTCATCCACTTTATAGTTTATATGTTTTGTTTTAGTCAACATACTTTAGTTAATTATTAATATCGAGATAAAGTGAGTTTTATTTACTTATTGAGACTGAAGGTGCATGGTGCATATTCGGAATGATAAAAAGTATAAACATATATTTTCCCGCCAAAAAAGGTTATGGCATCATGATGATGTAATTAGTTGATTATGTTTAATAACTATCTTTTATCCACCATTTTAACGCCAAATTGGATTTTAACTATCTTATAACCGTCAACTTATTTCTTTATAAGGAAGATGGAAATACAATGTAACGCCGTATTTTTCTGTTAGATAATCGTTGATAGATTCTTTTTTATTTTGTTAACGAAGTAAAGTTTATAAATAAAAGAAAATTATTATTACATAGTGTATGTTTACAAAGTGTTCTTTTTATATAATACACTGTATACGTTATACATATAATATTATGTCAACGTAATATTTTTATAAAAATACAGTTAACAACATAACAAAAAGCTATAAATAACAAATATAAATAAAAGTGTATTTAGGATAAACGATCTAAAGGAAAGTCGTAGTAGCCATGAATACGAATACGTCAATATAAAGAACGTCAGAATTTGACTTCATACGAAGAAGTTATGATTTTTCAACGTTCGCGTTCGACTTAGTACACCAATGTGTGTGTCATATGATATGAAACCGAGATGGGTTACTTGTTAGCCAAAGCAATGTAAACGAGGGTTGTAGTACTCGTCAATAGGAAACCAGCGACATAAAGAACGTCGAAAACAAAGTACCTATGAAGAAGTTATAATTATCTGAAGATATCGAGAAAATAGCAGAATCCGAACCAGCACCCTTCTCCCAAAAATCGGGAGTGAACAGTGAATGGTGAATAGTGTCATTTCACCCCTATAAATAGTAGGTTAGCCCTCCTCATTTCTTACACCATTCTCTTTTGGGAATTAATCCTCTCACGCACGAACATTTCGGTCCCTCGTGATATGACTTCTCTTTTTGTAATTTTAGTAACGTAAACTGAGCATTGAAGCACCAAAAGAATCTTTTCAGGAGAAAGATTCATTAATGAAGTGTTGGAATTTTTAAAAGAATTTCAATGAAGAAGTTTTGCTCGCGAAGTTTCCAAGTTTCCGCTAAACAACCTGTAATTTGAGTTGTACTTACAATGCCTTAAGTGTAGCTTATATTTATTGTTGTAGTCGTTATTATGAACTTATAAATAAGATTTATCATTAATGCTAGTCGTTATACCAATCGATCTACTTATGGGAGTGATGTCTAGACTAGATTTAGGAGGTGTTTAAAATGGATTTTCCAAACAATGTACTTTGTATGCCAAACGAATTTTATATCTGATACGATTTTACATGGTCGTTCCTTATCAACTCTAAGTCTGTATTCTATTGGGTTTATTGATGAATTTAAGAAATTATTATTTTAGTCATGCATAATATAAACGATAAATGAAACATAATAATATTTATATCTCGGTCTTTTAAAAGAGAAAACTGAAGTAATAGGTGAAGCATAGATGTAACCAAAAGTCTTCCACCTTTAACAACGTGAGTGCATAGTTACTTTCAAGAGCATAATCTTAAATAAAAATATTTATTACATAAAAGCTTAAATGGATATTAAGTATCTGTATTATGTGCTATTTGTATATCTTGTTTAATGATAGTTTTGCAAAATCAAGAACTATATTGGAAGTCGTTTACTTTTATTATAGTCTTGTTAAATTATAAACTACGGTTTGTAAAGGATGGTTAACTCAAAGTAAGATGATTAATCAGATAATCTCATTATAGGGAATAGTGTGAGATTAAAGCGGAGTGTAGTGGTCCTCCTTTTTCTATTAGATTAGGATGATAACCCTTGATTATTCTAGACATTCTTGTGAATTACATTGCTAGTGTGGACTTATAACCCACCGACGTAGATAAAATGGAATACCACATTTATCAAATACTCTAAACATTGGTTGCCTTTAAATGACTTACACTTGCCAATGAATCATCTAGTTGTGTAGTTAATTAGTTGCTCAAACAATTCATCTGGTAAACTGATTCTTCCAGATAATCATTGAACTAGGATTTGTGACAATTGGTTGGACTAGGTATGTATGGGCAGAGTGTCTTATAGATATTTACATTGGATTTGTATATCTATATTGTTTCGAAATTTTTGTATTGCAATATTATTAATATTCTTATTTATCATTAAAATATTATAGGATTGAAAACCCTATGTGTCTCAACAGGTTTCCCAACCTGACTCACTCAATTTATATGCATCACATGTAATAGAACTAAGTCTGCTTGAAATTAACAGAATGTTGAGTGAAATAAGAGACAGGCCTATAATAGTATTCAGTACCTTGTGTCTTTACGCTATAACCTATTTTGGATATGACTTATGACATTCGTAGTGCTCTTAATATTTTGAAACAATATTGTTATCTCATAAAAATGTTGTATTTAATAGAGATTTTCCGCAAAAAAGACAATTAATATTTTAAAGTGTAAAGAAAAAGATTTTTTTGTTCTGAAAAATAGGGGATGTAACATACAATACAAAGGTTTCAATCTAATACTCGAAAATCTGACACTTCGCATTTTCTCTATTACGAAGAACACTTAACAAACAATGTATTATGTGCTTGTAAATTAGATTGGTCCTAAAATCTAATTTGATTTCTTGAATTATCCCACGAATATGCATTCACGTAACGGCAGGAATAAGAGTTGAATTACATATTTGAGAAAGTGATTTCCAAATACACAATTCAAGATATTGTTGGGTCAAAATATGGTTTATACTTTGCTTTTTTGGGCAATTATATTTTTATGTAATATTTTATGAGCTTTCAGTCTAGTTTACAGTCAGGTGGGGTTTACGGTTGAGTTTACGGCCGTAAACCCATTTACGGCCCATGTCCACCAAGCCCATGTTCCCCTTGTATAAATATAGGTGTTAGGGTGTGAGGAACGGATTGATGAACGAGAAAAGAGAGAAACTAGAGAGCATTTTGTGTGTGTGAATCTTTTGTATCTAGAACTTTAATTCTAATCAATTCATACAGAGATTCATATTATTATTCTTCTTCTTCTCTTCTATTTGATCTGACATCATCCGTTTGATTGGGATTCCGCACCATCAAACAGATCTGATTGATACACGGGCATTTTAGGGACTTACAATTGGTATCAGAGTCAAGTTGTATCAGTCAATTTTGTCAGATTTGGGGCATAATTTGATCTTATTTTCGAAGTATTTTGCGTTTTTGGATAGATCTCTGAAAAATAAGGGGGGTTTGTTCTTCGTGTTTTTCATAAAAAATGGTTTTTGATCGAAATCTGCGAGGGTGTAGCAGAGTTTGCGGCCCGAGGTTCATAGTCCGAGCTTGCGGCCTCGGAGTTTACGGCTTCGGTTTTCGTTCCTCGGTGGTTTACGGCCTCGTCCTCGCATCGCTTCTCGGCCTTGCAATGGATCCGAAGTTTGCAGCAGCATCTTCCTTCGCATATTAAAAAAGGAAAAACAGATTTGGGGCTGTAGAGGATCGAACCCGCGACCTCTGGTTCCTTACGTCAGCACCTTACCAACCCAACTAGTTAGCAACTTGTTCAAATCCTTCGCGTCCTAATTCAAAAGGCTTCGCTGCTGCAACCAAGTTTCACATTTTTGACACTTTTAACCCAAAATTCAATTCCTTTTAATTTTAAATTCCTTTTTTATCCAAAATTAAAAAAATAAATAAATAAATAATATATAAATTAATTAAATTAAAATTAATAAATAAAATTATATTTTAATTTTTGACTGTTATTTTTGAACTTTTGACCTTAAATTTTGACTTTGACTTCCAAGTTTGACCTTTGACTTTAAACTTTGACTTTTTGTTTAACTTTTAAATTTTCAAATTTAGCTTTTTCGGTTTGACTTTTCAAGTTTCACTTTTGAGTTTAACTTTTAAGGTTGACTTTTGAGGTTTATAATCAAAGGGTTTGACTTTTAAGTTTGATTTTGGCTTCTAGTTGTGTTTTTTAATTGCTTTTAAGGTCAACGAGGGAAATAAAGACATGAAAGAGAGTCGTCAGGAGATGTTAAGACAAAATTTCAACATTTTCGATTATATCCCTGGAGAAACCCTCGAAACTCAGTTGCATCGATTTATTACACTTACTACTGAGATGAATATAACTGGGATCTTCTTGTCTAAATCTGAGATAAACAAAAAGCTATTGAATTCACTTCCAAGATCGTGGGATATGAATGTAGTTGTCATCAAGAAGACAAAAGATCTCATTCGTCTTAGTATTGCTGATGTAATTGAAGAGCTTGGCGCTTTAAAGACTTCTGTAAACCTTCCGGTCAATGAAGTTTCATGTTCTCAATCATGTGAAGTTTCATGTACACCAGTTTGTGAAACTACGATTAAATTTCTTCGGGAACAAATTGATTTATTAAAAAGAGAAGTTGAGGACCTGAGATATGAAGGATATCAACTCAGGAAATGATAGAAACCCCTGAAGGCTGAATTAGAAGCAAAAACCAAGGACTTTAGGAAACTTCAGGAAGAGTATAGCAACAAGTGTGAAAATTATGACTATATTAAGAGACAATTTGCTGCTTTAACTGAAGAACTTGACACTTTGAAAATTAAGTGTGGAAAAATAGATGTTAGTTTTAAAAATTATATTGCGTCAAGTCAGACAGTCGAGTCCTTATTTGAAACCCAATTAAAATTCAAAGATAATCAAAACAAGGGTCTAGGGTATGAAAGTGTTCCTCCACCTTTCAATCATAACTACACATCCATCCCTATGACAAAGGAAAAAATTGCCAAGGAGGCACATCTTCAATATGGCAAACGAGTTGGATTTATGTCGGGAGGAGTTATTAATATTGAAAATACTAATGTTTCTAGTTCATATGCACGTAAAGTAGTAGAAGATGAGAACAAGGAGATCACTACTGAACAAACCAATGACACCTTGAACTCAGAATCTGTTGCTTCGAATTATGTTACTCCTAACAAACCTACCGTTGAGAAATACAGGCCTCTAATTCCAGTGAAACAGAGTGCCTGTTGTAACTGTGCGAAAAGCAAGAGACAAGGCATGGATACGCCACCAGGGGCAGGAAGAAATAACTTTACAATGAAGAAAAAGACATGTTTTCACTGTGGAACACCTGGAAACATTGCCAGAAATTGTCCTAATCACGTGTACGTTCCCTACTACGCACAAGGATGGCAAAACGCGCCAAGTGGGAGATACTTCAAAAGAAACACTTCCAGGTCACGTTCAGACAATGGTGACTGGAATGCCATGAAGGCCAAACATCCAACTCCCAAGGCCAAGAATCCAACTCCCAAGAACAAGAAGGGAATGATGGCCCAGAATTCTAGTTCAAGAGATGCTCATGTAAAGCCAAAACTGGTTAGGTCAAAGCCATCTCGGCAGCCGGCTTCAAGTTCCAAATCAAGTGCCGAGGCACCCATCGGATCGAACAAGAAATGGGTTAAACTCGAATATAGATGGGTACCAAAGGGGAAAACTCCCAAATCTTCTAATGACTCTAATATTTCATCGTCTTCTGTTTGTGATAAGAAGGATATGTCATGGGAGAGAGTATCGTGCAAGGATGAAAAAGGTCGACCCAGTTTCAAAATGGACTGGGTTCCAAAGACCAACTAATCCCGCTCTGTGTCGGAGCAGCTATGGAGGCATATCATCAGACTTCGGTTTGTTGGTAGTGGTTGCTCCTGGCATATGATTGGGGACATCTCTCAACTGTACAACATTCAGACCTTTGTTAAGAGTATGTGTCCTTTTTGCGGGAAAGGAAGAAAGGAAGAGATCACAAATGGGGTTAGTGCTTAATGACATGAAGAATTTTCGGATCTGTTTTGAGATTATGCTTGCTGTTCTCAGACCTTCTGAATGCAGATTCAATCGGTGAATTACGGTTTGCGTTTTCTTCTCTATACTCCTGAATTTTTCTTAAGCTGATTCGCTTTAAAGACTAATTTTTGTTTTAGGATACTTTAAATTTGCGCATTTACTTTCGTTTCTCTCATATGCACAAATTTAGGGGGAGAAATAAGAACAAAAAAAAAATTAGAAAATTTTAATTTAAAAAAAATCCAAAAACATTAGAAAATCAAAAAATCAAAAATATGGTGTTAATGGAATGTGCTTGCAGGAGATGTTTTGGGAAGTGATATAATCATGTGATAACAGGCAATTTGAATCTGTGTAAGGGACTGAATCTGAATTGTCTAGGCTCTGTGTTTGATGCGCTAGTAGGCACGGAAGATTTAAAATGGACTTGACTAGGGAGAGTTGAACTTAATGAATTCAAGGACTTGACAAACTTTGACCTAATTAGATCCGTTTAGCCTGACTTCACGACGCTCGGATAGGTTGAGCAAGGAGATATACATGGGAATCTACCGGTCACATTAAATAACCCGTATCTAGAACTATGGATTCACTTTTCCTCGATGTGTGGATTCTGTCCTTAATTCCGGTTGGATGGGGTGACTGGTAAATTCCAATGAATTAGGTCTGTAGAAATTTTTTTTCTTTCTTTTTGTATGTTAGTCATATGTTGCCTCCTCTGCGTGATCGAGAGATCCGACCTGGACTGTAACATATGCAACTCTATTTCTCTGCATATTATATCTATGAAATTCTTCTTATCTGTTAGCCATATGTTGTCTCCTTTGCGTGACTAACAATCCGACCTGGTACATAGCATATGCAACCTTCTACTTCTCAATCCCTCTAAAACAATAAGTAATAGTAATCTGAATCTATCCTCTCTCCTAATGATTGTCTGCTCACCCGATGTAAGGAGTACTCTGGAAGTCCTTGATGGCAGGGGCATATCAGGAAGCGGGAAACACGTTCTAGTACAATTAAAATTGAACACATACAGATTGTCTGTAGATCTCGCTGCTCGATTTAGGTGGACAACAATATCCCTGGTTGTAGTCAGTTAAATGGTCATAAGAAAAATCTATTTAAGAATTAGGGCCAATCATGATAATAAAGTTATAATTAGATATATGCATGTATCATGTCATTGGTAAATTGTCCAAATCTTGTCACAAATGTTTCGTGTTTAAGTGGACCACAATATTGGCGATCGACCAGACAAAGACGTGAAGATAGAAGGTACCGACAAGCAGATAAAGGATGTCTAAACACTTTGATCCCAAATCATTCTTAAAGTTAGATATCATTCTATTTTTGTTAAGTTTGTTCATAGTTTTCTTCTAATTTAAATATTAGGGGAGAATTAAAAATTAAAAAAAAATCCAAAAATAATGTTATTTATGTTTTATTTCTTGTTCAAGAAAATCAGAAATCCAAAAATATTTTTGTTTCTATGCTAAGTTTTCTTTTAGTTTTGTTTTGTCTTGAAAAGTGGTTTCAAGTATAGATAAGACTCATGGAGATTGTGTCGAAAATTTCTAAGCCAAGGCTTCGTCCGTGAGCATCGAAGAATTATCATTCGAAGGAGCAAGAAATGAAGATTATTCTTTCAACATTCAATCCTTCAACCCTAGAAGCAAGGTGAAGCAGAAATTGAAGATTATGTGACGGATTGCATTGAAGCCTCCTCAATCAGTCTGTTGCTATCGTTGTACCTGCTGAAGTGATCCAGAAGATTTGTTCTCTCTGATGTTCTCTCTGTAGATTCTCAAGCTGAAAGCACTATCTTTCAAGAATCAGTACATCAAGCATCCTCACCCAATGTGCGTTCAATGCCAAATTCTGAAGAAAACCTCAAGTGCTCAAGATGAAGTCATTCATTGAAGATTCATATGTTCATCCTGATGCTATGAAGAAATCGAAGGTTAAAGCTGAAGCCAAGCTCCCATTGAAGATTGACAAGAAGAGCCAGCTACTTTTTAGGGGGAGCTTGTTGGGTCAATTAAGAAAAGAAAGCTATAAACCAAGAGGGAGATTGTTGGGTCAAAATACGGTTTATACTTTGCTTTTCTGGGCAATTATATTTTTATGTAATATTTTATGAGCTTTCAGTCTAGTTTACGGTCAGGTGGGGTTTACGGTTGAGTTTACGGCCATAAACCCATTTACGGCCCATGTCCACCAAGCCCATGTTCCCCTTGTATAAATATAGGTGTTAGGGTATGAGGAACGGATTGATGAACGAGAAAAGAGAGAAACTAGAGAGCACTTTGTGTGTGTGAATCTTTTGTATCTGGAACTTTAATTATAATCAATTCATACAGAGATTCATATTATTCTTCTTCTTCTTCTCTTCTATTTGATCTGACATCATCCGTTTGATTGGGAATCCGCACCATCAAACGGATCTGAATGATACACGGGCATTTTAGGGACTTACAGATATTATCTAAGTTATTGTTATTTGTAACCTTAGTTTCAATTTTAACAACGTCATAAGTAAATTTCATATTAAATAATAGTACACATAGGTGATATCAAGGTTGCAGAACTCGTTACTCGGTACCTGTTCGGCCGACTACCGAGTAGTGATTACCCAGGAGTACTCGGGAGTACTCAAGGAGTACTCAGATTCGGTAATTCATGTAGAAATATTTTTAGGGAATTTATATATGTCGAAATTATAAATTAAAATCATAAGTTGATTGAAATATATAACAAAATTAGATACATGTGAATACACAAAAGTTAAAAAAACACATAATGGTCTCACTTCGTTAATAATTACTAAAGATTTAAGATATATATATGTGGTAATAATCACATGTGTGTGTTCAATAATAAATAATTAAGTATATTAAACATATTAATCATCGAGTTGACCGTGTTTTACAACACTACTCTGTTCAGTAAAAGGGCCGATCGACGAGTACTCGGGATTCTGTAACTCCCCTCAGTAAGGGGCCGAGTAGCGAGTACTCGGAGCAGTAATCGGCTAACTCGGTGAGTTTTACAACACTGGGTGACATATCTTGAATAATACATACAAATTTAATTTAAGAAAATAAAAAGGATCTATATTCATAAAAATTGTTAATGATGTTGAGTATAATTGTTACGTCCAAATTTTCAAACCAAAATTTTCATTTTTATTTGTCAAATATTCAATTAAATCAGACTATAATGTGGAAAACATGATTTAGAAATTGCATGAGTACAATCGAGCCTTGCCCTGTTCACGAACCAATGAAGTACCTGAAAAACATTTATAGCAACTAGGTAAGCATTATGCTTAGTGAGTTTCCCCAATATACCATATGCCACAATACACATACATGCATACAAATAATATACATATTTTAGACTTACGGCATACACGTCGTTTAGTATTCAACACGAGTCTACGTGTACTTACGGCCTACATGACATTTCATTAACACGTATCAATGTGTACATACGGCCTACATGTTATTTCGTTAACATATAAGCCTATAGGCTCCCGACCTCTTTGTTTTTCCGCCATCATCCACTAACTAATTCGTAATAACTTATAAGCATATCAACAATTGCACACGTAGATACTACATATTCGGCTCTATAGCTCATACACTCCGGAAGGGTTTCTAATACTAGAACCATCATAAAAGTTGGTGCTTTATGGACATACATGTCCAATGCATGTCTTGAAGCCCTAAAGAGTCAAAAGGATTTTGATAAAAATCACATGCATGGCTCAAAAACTCAACTACACCTTATATCCAAATCATTAATCATACAAAAGGATCAAGCGATTCATAAAGTTGAAAACTTTATGAGATCTCACCTGTGACAACCCGAAATTTCCATTTTGTACGAACATTAACTATTCAATAGAAGCTAGTCCAGTTTCAATGAATTTCAGACTTTTCCGAATAAGTTTGTGTACATTAGGGTTTACGTTCAAGGAGATATCAGGAGAGTGGATGCTCATGGGTTTGTGAAACTTGAGCATTTCAAAACTTCATAATGTTAGAGTCCAATTCCGGAATAAAGATATTTTCTGCCAAAAATATTTCAGGACTATAAATAGATTTCTGAACTAAATTCATTCATTATTCACATTTCCAACAAGAGAAAAGCCATATTCTCTCTCACGGATCTTCGGGTTTTCATCCCAAATCGTGAGTACACTTCTCTAGTTGTGTTATAATGTTTGTTTTATGCTTATTAACATAGATTGTATGTCATATATGTGAGATCTGGGAGTTTACCGCCCAAGAACGTTCTTGGGGAGTAAACTCCAAAATGAAGCTTTAAGGCTATCTAGTCCCAATTCCTTGTTAGGAAACTAGTTTAGGATAATATGTTTGACCATTTGAGGCTAGAAATCAATCAAGAACACATAGTTTTAGGAGTTTACGGCCCAAGAGTTTCTTGGACCGTAAACACCATTTTCAAGGGCTTAATGTGCCCTAATCACCCCCTAAGGCTTTAGACTTTAACCCTTAATTACTTGTAGCTAAAACGGGGGCATTAACACATCAAAAACACCCCTAAAAGGGAGTTTACGGCCAAGAAATGATCTTGGGCCATAAACTCCAAGTAAGGGCACCAAAGTGTGCCTAGGGTTCCCCTTAGCCTAAATCAAAAGCCTAGAAATTATCCTACTTGTGCAAGAGACTTGAAATAATTAAAACATCCATCCCATGAGAGTTTATGGCCGTAAACTCTAAGGGATATGGTCTTTAGGCCGTAAGCTCCTCAAAGGAGTGTTATCTATGCCCTAAACTACCCAAAGGATTAAACCACCAAGCTAGGCTTATTCTAGAAATCATTTAGCACCTTAAAACACCCAAAATCACCAAGATTGGAGTTCAAGGCCATAAACTCAAGGGTTTACGACCGTAAACTCCTTGGGTGGGGTTTATTGGGTTGTAAACTCATATACAAGGTCCTTTGGTGCATTAAACCCCCTTTAGCCTTGTCCCATAGCAACTTAGAGGCAACCTTTAGGACCTATAACACTTATACAAAGTGTTTACATGTTCCTAAGTGTCCCAACTTATTTCATTAAGTTATTATTTGGCTAATTAGTTATATATATGCTCATTATATGATAACTAGGCTCGTGCGTGTGAACAAGTCTCCGTTTGCCACCTAGCACGGTATCCGACACTACAATCCAAACCACTCACCACAGGTGAGTTCATACCCCTTTAATTAACCTTTGAAATACTTTAAATGTTTTAAATACTTTATGGGGGGAATACAAGTTAAATGCTTATAGTTATTGTATCAATCACATGTGATTACATTAATCATATGTGATTAATAACTAGAAAACCAATGATTTTATCACTGTTCAAATTGTTTATCAAACTGCTTTACTTCAAAATGTTTTACAAACTCTTTTACTTATCAAATGCTTTTATTAAACTTTGTTTTACTTCTTATAAATTGCATGCCCATATATGTATAGATATATAAGTAATGTTTAAAAGGCTTAGGAAGGTCATTCGCCCTATTTCCTTTTTCTCGATTTGGATGTGGTCTGGTGGGATTTCGGGTGACCGTCCGAAGGTCATTTCAATATTAGTTATATATATCAATTATACATATATAGACATAAAAGTACTTCCATATTCTTGCGTACTATACACATCATTAGTAAGTTACCATCGGGGTAACACAGGATCATACTACTACAACTTCTAGATCAATGAGTCAGTTCATTCATTAGTCTATACATTACATTACTATGAGAACATATACATTACATTACTACGAGAACATATGCAACTATACTAGAAAGAGAACATATACAACTATACTAGGAGGAGAACATATACAACTATACTAGAACGAGAAACATTACACTACATATACAAGAATACGTTAACAATTGTGATCCACTGTATCGGAGCATGCCTTAAATGTCATGGCCCGAGTTGTAGCCAGAATTCTCTTGGAAGGAGAGCGTGAGTTTGCGTATAGATCTATACTGGATTGACTATCCTACACCTTGCTGCTAGCTACAGCCGGACCTGCAGGTCTGCGGGTGCCAAACGTCATTCCGTTATTACGACCATTCGTATGTCGTTGTTACCAGTCGATAGTATGGTGCAATTTATCACATTATACCTTAATATAAATCCGGTTTAAGGTAGTTAGTACAGCAGTAGTTCCTATAATACAAAACTACAGTACTACAATGATTTACCCATTACATATTTTTAGTGATTAATTCACTTAAACATTAATGTACAAACTATATTTGTTAAATGATAGTTACACTTGGGAAATTACACACTTTTACAACAAACGAGCATACAAACCAGTTAAGCCTTGGTAGAAGGCTACTTTAATAGAAAATATAGGTTTTTCTGAGAGATTCAAACTTTTACAAACACTTACAAACATTTACTTACCTTTTACAAACTTACACTTAAGACATGTTCAAACGTTTTGATAACAAACATCGACACTAAAATACTTATGAACTCACCAGCTTAATGCTGATAAACTCTTTCAAAATAACTTGTATTCTCAGGTCATCAGTAGACAGGTACCGATGCCAGCTTTTGAGAAGATGGAGCGCATTCAAGACTCATCATATTATTTTGATTTACGTTATATTTTTGGTGTCTAAAACTATACAGAACACGCTTGTATTAAAATTATATATTTAATGCAATGGATGATGTTGTTTGCTTATTTACATTTTACTGTGTTGTGATACTGTACATGACGTCCTCCCCCCCAGAACATTTCTGCCGTTCTTGGTTTTGGGGTGTGACATCACCACTCTAACTAACTAGAACAAGAAGATTAAGGGACAAAACTCAAGATCTAGCAACCTATAATGATCAAATTCGAATCTTTGACACTTACAAAGGTCCAAAATAGTGCTAAAACCAATGATAAGAACTTGCTTGTTGAATCTTAGCTCACTTCTTCTTCTATCCTCCTTCAAGGACTTCAAAGAACAGCAAAAAGGGCTTAAATGAAGGAGGAAGGAAATTACGGTTTCTCGAATCTCAAGGAGGCTAATGGAGGTTGAGGATGATCAAACCCTAGACTCCTCATTCCATTAAATATGCAATAACACCTAAAAAATAGGGTTTCTCATATGACATAGTCTGCCACGCCTTGGAGGCTTAAATGACACACGTGGTCCATACTGACTTGCCATGTCATGGTGCCTCCATCATGCCGTGGTAAACCCTTAAATGCCAAAAAAATGAAAACCTAAAGTACCTCGGGATCTGGGTGTTACAAGTTTCTTATTTCATAATGCCAGACTTTAATTAAGTCATGAGAATGTCTCGAGATTTAAAGGATAAGGATTGGTCCTTTAAAGAATGAGCTTTGAGGCTAAAAGTATAAGGCTTTGATTTAAAGGGGTTAGTTTTGGGATTAGAATGATTTTGTCTTATGTTGATTGGGTCATGCTGGACTAGGCCAATCACAGTGCGACACATAGAGTATCACGGCACGAATGTGGGTGCAACCGAAGCCCATGATTATAGGTTTTACCCCGTATTTAAAGGAATTTCTTCGAAATTTTAGACCATTTGCAGCCCCTAGCACCTCAAGGTGTAACATCATGTTTTTGGGGGTAAAAGTTTTGGGCTTTTTATTAAAAAAACATTTCTTTAATTTGAAATAAAGTAAATTGAAGCGAAACAAATTAAAAAAAATGAAAATGTGAGGAAATAATCATAATAATAATAATAATCTTGTCATTAGTTAGTATTTTTAAAATAAATTTTTTCTAATGTCTAGCGAAGTATTTTTGTTAGAAGGGTCATTTGCGTCAAATGAGTGAAACTTAGGTTTGACTTGAGATTTAACCAACTTAGTAAATTGGATCAATTTTGTGAGGGTTAGGATGTATAAGGACCATTTTGGAAGTTATTGGGAGTTCCTTAGCTAGTTTGGAGACTTTTTGAGACAGTTTTATGAGAGACTAAAAGTGTGTAACTAGCCAAAAATGGATCTATTTAAAGCCTTTTTCTTCCTTATTCCTTCATTCATGTAAATCAGCCCTTTTCCTTGAAATCGAATTTATTTCCCACCATTAATCTTTAAATTTTGATTTTTGTAGATCCCACTTGGAAAATTATGTTTATTCCAAGGATATGAACCTTTTGGGATCCTTTCTTATGCCAATTGAAGTGTTTTAGCATGTATTTGAAGCTCCTTGAGTCATTTGGGTAAGTTATAGGATGTTTGGATGCATTGGGACCAAAGTAAGATGTCTAAAAGTGAAATTTTAGCCATTTTTTACCTGTTTTGTTTGACACGTGTCGTATCAATTTGACACGAATCGTGTCCATTGTTCTTATTTCATGCCACCAACAAAAAAACTTCTTTTAGTTATAACTTTTTCACCTGGACTCGAAATCTCACACAATTTTTGCCTACGTTCTTATTTTAACATGAGGAAGGTTTTGAAACCATGAAAATTTAGTTTTGGAATTAAGAACTTAACAAGTGAACTAATACACCATTTTGCGGTATTTTGAACTTAGAAAGTTAAGTTGACCCATCGAAGGATATTATAGTCTTTTGACATCTTGTAATGATATTAGGTGTTTTATTTGGGGATTTGGAGCTTCGTGATTAGAAGATCTTTGGTGTTTCGTTACCTTGGAACACAATCCCCACTATATGATTTTGCTATATGTTATTCCCATTATTTGAAGTAAAAGTACGTATATAAATTTGATTTCGACATAATGTACCCCTTATGCGTTTTTGTTTACTTGATATTATATTTTATAATTTGGGGATGCCCTGATGTGGCAACCCGATATTTCAACTCCTTGTAAGGACCAAAATGGGTCAAGTATTGTAACCGCTTCTAAGTAATAAAATTTACTTTCATAATAAAACGTACAAATAGTTCTATTTAATTTCCTTCTATGATTAAATGTCTTTGAACCATGATCGTACGTGAAAAGAACGCCCAAATCCGACTTCATATAACGAAGATGTGATTTTCCAAGTTCGGCTTAGCAACAGACCGCTAAAAACTCGAATCGGAGATCGAGCGACTTTTGGCCGGAATGACCTAAACGAGAATCGAAGGTCTCGACAATGGTATTCCAGCGGTAAAAAGTCTGGCAAAAACCGACATCAGATAAAGAAGTTATGAATTTTCTAAGAAATTCCTTAAACACGATGGATTTTTAATAAATAATAAAAATATAATTTTGGAATTTGCCGACGGAGTCTAAACGAAAGTTGTAGAGCGTAGTCTCACCTACGCGAGGATATAAAGACCATCGAAAACGGAGTTCGTATGAAGAAGATATGGATTTTTGAAGTTTATTAAATAAATTAATTATTTATTTAATTCAAAATTCGGATATTATCCGAAGGGGAGTCAGCATCCTCCTCCGAAGTACGCGCTGCGTACTCTTGTACGCCCCGCGTAACCGAGAGGATTGGCCTCGGATCGTCCACGTCGCCATATCCGAGGAATCCGATCCATCCGACCCGTCCGACCCGTCCGACCCGACGTCCCATCCGACCCGGCGTCCCATCCGACCCACCTCCCCAGCAACCCGTCCCATCCGACCCGAGAACCCAACAACCCGTCCCATCCGAACCGAGGCAGTCGAGGCTTCGGTCATGCATGACGTGCGCGTACGCAGCGCGTACGAGCGTACGCCCCGCGTACCGAGGCAGACCAGCCTTCCTATAAATAGAATGCGAGGGTTTCCAAAGAAAGGGTTCATTTCTCTTCTCTCTCTCCCAACTTTGCCTCGTTTTCCGTGTCCGTTCAAACCCGAAGCTCTGGTCTTTTTGGCTCAAGTCCCGAAGGTCGATTTTACTCCCGAGATTCCCGAGAATCCCGAGGAAAATCCGTTTCCCGAGACGAAACTCTGCCCGGTTTTCCATCTCGCTATCTTCAAACTTTCAAGTGAGTTTCATACCCCTAAATCAACCTTTTTAATTAGTCTAAATACTTTTATATGCTTTCAAAGGGGGGGGATTACAAGTAAAACACACGAGTATTATCGTGCGTTACATAAAGAAATTCTTTTATATACTGTTATATATTCAAATCACATGCGATTTATAAACATTTAAAGGAACTTATATATATATATATATATATGTATATATGTATATATATAACATATGTCACAATAGCATTTTCCCTTTTAAAAATATAATGTTGTTGTAATGCATGTATAAACTAATCTGTTCTGAGATTTTTCTTGTCTATCCTAGACTCTACACCAAAAATCTATACTTTCATAAACAAGTGATTTCTTTTCTCAATATTTCTAAACAAACAAGACACGCTTTTTTGGAAACTATAATAGGTATGGTTTTACGAAACAAATTTCTAACTCTTATGTAGTAGAATCACATATTTCAAGAAGTTCACTTTCGTGTACAAGAACAAACATAACATTTTAACAAGTAGATATGTTTTTATACCACGGATTTGTGAGACACTAACTTCATGTACGTTCGAGTACACATTTCAAGTCCTGTATTATATACCAGAATCCCTTGGAGGGGGAGCATGGTGTTTGTGTATAGATCTATACGGGCTTGACAAACCCGCGCCCTGACTGTTAGCTGCAGTCCACCGTTTGGGGTGACAAACGTCATAACATTCCAACGCCTGAAGAACGTTGTGTATAGGCATTCAAAGTCAATAGTATGGTTATAAAACTCACAAGGGGTATTAAAATGCATTGATTTACAAGGTTTTCAAATTCATTGGTTCTTTTACATTTACATACATTTTAGAAACAAACATTGGTCTTGAGTGAAGGCTACTTTTATACTAGTAGAAAATATTGGATTTTCTAACCACAAACAAACGAAGATAAAACATTTCAGTTCATTCAAACATTGTCACTTAAATACTTATGAAATTCACCAGCTTAAATGCTGATCTACTCTTTCAAAATTACTTGCATGTCCCAGGGAATCAGTAATTTCAGGTATTCATTTCGCTTTTGATGAAGGGATGCTGCGGCGCCAGTTTAATCTCGTATTTTGACATCATATTGTAATTGAGTTTTGAACATGTAACTTTTGACAAATGTAAACTTTCAATTATATATATGATGGTTGTATTGCTTTCTTTACTATGTATTCATTTGTTACGTTACCACATGAAGTCATCCGCCCCCGAACGTTTCCGCCGTTCAGGTTTGGGGGTGTGACAGATTGGTATCAGAGCAATGTTTATAGTGAACTAAGTATATCGAACCACATAAGATATACAAACTATAAATGCTTAGGGGACTAATACTCTCTGACAAAACAAATTTTCTTTTTACACTTAAGCAGCATTTCGTTCAACTTAAATTGGTAGTTCATTTAAGTACAAATACATGCCTACCACGAACTATTTTCATGTTATACAACTATACAAGTATTTAGACAAGTTGACACTACGATTGGGACTCGATATATGTAATCAGATTTTGGACAAATATAGCGTGATCAACTATATTTGCCCAAGATTGGACCAACGTATATCGAGGAATGATCGTAGTAAGCAACAAGTCAAAACTTACCAAACCATTACAAGAATCAAACACAAGCACTTAAATACTATAGGAGTATTTGCTATCTAAACTAGTTTAACTTACATGTTTTACATGTTCCGGCTTTACTCAATTCTTATAACCCCTTTTTCTCGTACAGTCAAATGGCTGGATTTCACCACCCTGGCGACCCCTACTTTCCCAACCAAGGGAACGGAGGATGGATCGAAGATGATCCCGAAGAGGACGAGGAACCCATAGAAGTGGGCGATGACTCCGGTACCGACTCAGAGCCGGAAGTTATCGATCCACCACCCATTCAACCTCCCGTCTTCATAAGGAACTTTCAAGGACCGACTCCCGTCTGGGGAAGTCACCTCCACCATTGGAGCCAACAGCAAAACCTACGCCCTCCCTACGGCATGTGCCGGGAATTCTATGATGTCCGCGGCGGAGGTTCGGCTGATCGAGCACTCCCGGTAATGGTGGGTAAGTTAGCCAATCAGTCCTATCAGTCTGGAGTACAAGCTAGTCGACTCCGGGATATCAACGTGGAAGTGCAGGTTCACACTTCTGACATCCGTAGGCTGGACAAGATGCAAGACAACGCCCAATTCCAAGCTGAATCGTTTCAAGCGCAAATGATTGCAGCCCTCGCCGAACTAAGGGAACAACAAGCCGCTTTCGATAGGCGTCTAATGGAGTCAAAGCAATCAGATACGGAGTCAAGCTCCAAGCGCAACCTTCGACGCAAGTAGTGCTTGTCTAGGACTCAAATTTTGTTATAGCTTAGGACCTCGGCTAAAAGTCTTTAAATTTCTCGAACTTTGTAATCGGAGACCCTTATGGGGGTCAAATTTTCATGATCGTTGTAACAACTTTTATATTAATATAAGTGGCACTATTACTACTATGTTGAGTATTTCGTTCGAACATTGAATGGTCTTTGTGAACCCAAACACTCGTTTCATACCTTCAGTCTTACAAATAACTTTCATTTTTCTATTTTAAGACTTATACTTTCATCTGTTGTTGAACTATAGCGATTTAGTTCATGAGACACATACATTTTTTCCATTCTATGAAATTCTTATCCTTGTCTATTCAATCTATAGTTGAAGGATGCCTCCGCGTAGGAATCCAAGGCGAAACAACGGTGAGGAAGCACCTATACCACCACCACCTCCACCACCTCAATTTGATGCTGTTATGTTTCAAGCAGCAGTCACCGCGGCAGTGGCAGCTGCCATGTCACAGATCAATAACTCGAGTACTAATGGCTCGGGATCTGGCACACACCTATCCAACCATGGCGAGAGTCATGGACCACCTCGAGAATGCACCTATAAGGACTTCACTAATGCCAAGCCCCGGATGTTTTATGGTACTGGTGGTGTGATGGCCCTGAGGCAGTGGATCGAAAGGACGGAGGCAGTCTTTGAAATATGCTCCTGCCCCGAGCACAGCAAGGTCAAATTTGCAACTTTCACCCTTCTCGATAAAGCTTTAACTTGGTGGAATGGCCACGTTAAAGTACTCACCCTAATCGTGGCAAACTCCATAAGCTGGGAGAACTTGAAGGCCATGATGATGAGAGAATACTGCCCACGGGGAGAGATTCAAAAGCTTGAACACGAGCTATGGACTCTCGGAATGGTTGGTACCGACATCGCTACTTATACCAACAGATTCTGCGAGCTGGCAATCCTTTGTCCAGATATGATTGCTCCCGAGAGCAAGAAGATAGAAAGGTACATCTGGGGACTGACGCCCCAAATGCGATCAAGCGTGTTAGCTTCTAAACCTGACACCTTTGAAAGTGCTAAGGAACTGGCACAATCTCTGATCGACTACGGAGGTCATCAGAACTCAACCACTTCTGCACCAGCCCCACAGAAAGCAAACAACAACTACAACAACAACAATGGCAGGAAGAGGGCATGGATTAAAGGGAAGGGTGGATCTTCCCAAGAATCCGCAAAGAAACAGCTGGTGTCAGTAAATGCTGCCACTGTACCTGCTACAGCCCCTACAAATACCTACCCAACAAAGCCTTATATAGGCAACCTCCCAAAATGCACCAAATGCAATTACCACCACCATGGACTTTGTCGAGCTATGCAGTGCGCCAACTGCAGCCAGAAAGGGCACACAGCCCGTTTCTGCAAGGAACCCGCAAAGCCGATCACTCAAATTCCCGGTGCGGGTGTAGGGCAGGCTTGCTACGGTTGTGGCGAGGTGGGCCACTACCAGAGAAACTGTCCTAAGGCAGCAGGCACCGGAGGTGTGAGACGAGTTTTGGCAATAGGCCACAACGAAGCTGTAGCTGACCCAACTATTGTTGCTGGTACGTTCCTTCTCGATAATTCATACGCATGCATATTATTCGATAGTGGAGCGGAGAGAAGTTTCGTGAGTCAAAACTTTATTCATTTACTTAAACCTAAACCTAGCAAGTTAGAAAAATCATTCACTATAGAGATGGCCAATGGAAAAACCGAAAACACAAATTGCATATACATGGGCTGTACGTTAACATTAGACGGCCATTCTTTCCCAATCAATCTCATGCCGGTTCAAATTAAAAGTTTCGACGTCATAGTCGGCATGGATTGGTTGAGCCTTCTTCGCGCCGACATCATGTGCTTTGAGAAAGCAGTCCGTCTTAACCTCCCAAACAACGAAACATTAGTTGTCTACGGCGACAAATCTAGTACAAACCTTCGCATCATTTCGTGCATCCAAGCTCGAAAGTGCTTGCGGAAGGATTGTCGAGCATTCTTAGCGCACATCGTCGATACAAGTCAAGAACTGAAGGACATCAAGAGCATCTCGGTAGTACGCGACTTTCCCGATATCTTTCCAGAAGAACTACCAGGATTACCACCGCAACGTCAAGTCGAGTTCAGAATCGACTTAATTCCAGGAGCTACCCCAGTAGCGAAGTCGCCTTATCGTCTTGCACCAGCAGAGATGCAGGAACTTTCCAGTCAACTTAATGAACTCCTTCACAAAGGATTCATAAGACCAAGTTTCTCACCTTGGGGAGCACCAGTCTTGTTTGTAAAGAAGAAAGACGGATCGTTCCGTATGTGCATCGACTACAGAGAGCTGAACAAACTTACTGTCAAGAACCGCTATCCTCTACCCCGTATCGACGACCTATTCGATCAACTTCAAGGGGCGAACTACTTCTCCAAAATAGACCTACGATCCGGATATCATCAATTACGAGTTCTAGAGGGGGACATTCCAAAGACAGCCTTCCGAACTCGTTATGGACACTACGAATTCGTAGTGATGCCGTTCGGATTAACCAATGCACCAGCAGTATTTATGGACCTAATGAATAGGGTATGTCGCCCTTACTTGGATCAGTTCGTCATCGTCTTTATCGATGATATACTTATCTACTCTCGAAGTGAGGAAGAGCATAGTCAACACCTACGAAAAGTCCTAGAAACACTGCGAACGGAGAAACTATATGCGAAGTTCTCTAAATGCGAATTTTGGATTCGAAGAGTCGAATTTTTAGGTCACGTTGTTAGCGAGAAAGGTATACACGTGGACCCCTCCAAAATTAAGGCTATTGAGAACTGGTCTGCACCAAAGACACCTACAGAAATTCGTCAATTTCTAGGTCTAGCTGGCTACTATCGTAGATTCATAAAGAACTTTTCGAGCATTGCGAAACCTCTTACTTCATTAACCCAGAAAGGTGTGGCCTTTGACTGGGAAGCGAAACAAGAGAAGGCATTCCAGACACTAAAGCAGGCCTTGTGCACCGCACCGATACTATCCCTCCCCGAAGGGATAGAAGACTTCGTGGTGTATTGCGATGCTTCAAATCAAGGACTTGGTTGTGTTCTTATGCAGAGAGGGAAGGTTATCGCTTATGCCTCCCGACAGCTTAAGACACACGAAGTGAACTATACGACACATGACCTCGAGTTAGGAGCAGTGGTATTTGCTCTGAAGATCTGGAGGCACTACTTATACGGAACAAAGAGTACTATATTCACCGATCACAAGAGCCTTCAACACATTTTCGATCAGAAGGAACTCAACATGCGACAACGACGATGGGTTGAGTTACTGAATGACTACGAATGCGAAATTCGTTATCATCCTGGCAAGGCCAACGTAGTAGCCGACGCCCTCAGTCGAAAGGAATACACTGGTCGGAGGGTCAAATCTCTGACCATGACTATCCATTCCCACCTATCCACACAAATTAAAGAAGCACAAATGGAAGCTTTGCAACCTGAAAATGTGGCGGGTGAATCCCTGCGAGGAATGGAGAAGAATTTAGAAGTCAAGGGTGGCGGAGCCTACTATCTCATGGACCGAATCTGGACCCCAAATCATGGTGGTTTCAGAAACGTAGTCATGACCGAGGCTCACAATTCAAGATATTCCGTTCACCCGGGTTCAGATAAAATGTATCTGGATCTTAAGAAACTATACTGGTGGCCTAACATGAAAGCAGAAATTGCTACCTTCGTAAGTAAATGTCTTACTTGCGCTAAGGTTAAGGTCGAGTATCAGAAACCGTCAGGACTACTACAACAACCAGAGATACCGGAATGGAAATGGGAGCGGATTACTATGGACTTCATAACCAAGTTACCCAAGACGACAAGTGGACTCGATACCATATGGGTCATTGTCGACAGATTGACCAAATCCGCACATTTCCTACCCATCAAGGAGACTGACAAAATGGAGAAGCTTACAAGAACTTACTTAAGGGAAGTAGTGCGACTGCATGGTGTTCCGATATCCATTATCTCCGATCGAGATAGTAGATTCACTTCAAGGTTCTGGCAATCACTACAAAGTTCCCTGGGAACTAGGCTAGACATGAGTACAGCCTACCACCCACAGACAGACGGACAAAGTGAGAGAACAATACAAACTTTAGAAGACATGCTGAGAGCCTGCGTGATTGACTTTGGAAAGGCATGGGATATTCATTTACCCCTTGTCGAATTTTCATACAACAATAGTTATCATGCAAGCATAAAGGCTGCTCCGTTTGAAGCCCTCTATGGTCGAAAGTGCAGATCCCCTCTGTGTTGGACTGAAGTTGGCGATACCCAGTTAGCTAGAGGAAGAGTTCCTGAAAGCACTCTCACAGGTCCGGAGATCATACGTGAAACAACAGAGAAGATCGTTCAGATTCGTGAACGATTGAAGGCCTCAAGAGACTGACAGAAAAGCTACGCTGACCAAAGGAGGAAACCTTTAGAATTCCAGGTAGGAGACCACGTCTTATTAAAGGTCTCACCGTGGAAGGGTTTAATACGATTTGGAAAGCGGGGGAAACTAAATCCAAGATACATAGGGCCTTTCGAGATTCTTGCCAGAATCGGCCATGTGGCTTACAAGCTTAACCTACCGCGCGAACTTAGTAACATCCATCCAACCTTCCACGTCTCAAACTTGAAAAAGTGTCTATCCGACGAGACTCTTGTTATTCCACTCGACGAGATCGAGATCAACGAGAGCCTCAACTTTGTGGAAGAACCAGTAGAAATCATGGATCGAGAGGTCAAACAAACAAAACAAAGTCGCATACCCATCGTGAAGGTTCGCTGGAACGCCAAGCGGGGACCCGAATTCACATGGGAACGCGAAGATCAGATGAAACAAAAGTACCCTCATCTCTTTCATGTTCACTAGTATCTTTACTACTTTAAATTTCGGGACGAAATTCTCTCTAACGGGGGGATGATGTGGCAACCCGATATTTCAACTCCTTGTAAGGACCAAAATGGGTCAAGTATTGTAACCGCTTCTAAGTAATAAAATTTACTTTCATAATAAAACGTACAAATAGTTCTATTTAATTTCCTTCTATGATTAAATGTCTTTGAACCATGATCGTACGTGAAAAGAACGCCCAAATCCGACTTCATATAACGAAGATGTGATTTTCCAAGTTCGGCTTAGCAACAGACCGCTAAAAACTCGAATCGGAGATCGAGCGACTTTTGGCCGGAATGACCTAAACGAGAATCGAAGGTCTCGACAATGGTATTCCAGCGGTAAAAAGTCTGGCAAAAACCGACATCAGATAAAGAAGTTATGAATTTTCTAAGAAATTCCTTAAACACGATGGATTTTTAATAAATAATAAAAATATAATTTTGGAATTTGCCGACGGAGTCTAAACGAAAGTTGTAGAGCGTAGTCTCACCTACGCGAGGATATAAAGACCATCGAAAACGGAGTTCGTATGAAGAAGATATGGATTTTTGAAGTTTATTAAATAAATTAATTATTTATTTAATTCAAAATTCGGATATTATCCGAAGGGGAGTCAGCATCCTCCTCCGAAGTACGCGCTGCGTACTCTTGTACGCCCCGCGTAACCGAGAGGATTGGCCTCGGATCGTCCACGTCGCCATATCCGAGGAATCCGATCCATCCGACCCGTCCGACCCGTCCGACCCGACGTCCCATCCGACCCGGCGTCCCATCCGACCCACCTCCCCAGCAACCCGTCCCATCCGACCCGAGAACCCAACAACCCGTCCCATCCGAACCGAGGCAGTCGAGGCTTCGGTCATGCATGACGTGCGCGTACGCAGCGCGTACGAGCGTACGCCCCGCGTACCGAGGCAGACCAGCCTTCCTATAAATAGAATGCGAGGGTTTCCAAAGAAAGGGTTCATTTCTCTTCTCTCTCTCCCAACTTTGCCTCGTTTTCCGTGTCCGTTCAAACCCGAAGCTCTGGTCTTTTTGGCTCAAGTCCCGAAGGTCGATTTTACTCCCGAGATTCCCGAGAATCCCGAGGAAAATCCGTTTCCCGAGACGAAACTCTGCCCGGTTTTCCATCTCGCTATCTTCAAACTTTCAAGTGAGTTTCATACCCCTAAATCAACCTTTTTAATTAGTCTAAATACTTTTATATGCTTTCAAAGGGGGGGGATTACAAGTAAAACACACGAGTATTATCGTGCGTTACATAAAGAAATTCTTTTATATACTGTTATATATTCAAATCACATGCGATTTATAAACATTTAAAGGAACTTATATATATATATATATATGTATATATGTATATATATATAACATATGTCACAATAGCATTTTCCCTTTTAAAAATATAATGTTGTTGTAATGCATGTATAAACTAATCTGTTCTGAGATTTTTCTTGTCTATCCTAGACTCTACACCAAAAATCTATACTTTCATAAACAAGTGATTTCTTTTCTCAATATTTCTAAACAAACAAGACACGCTTTTTTGGAAACTATAATAGGTATGGTTTTACGAAACAAATTTCTAACTCTTATGTAGTAGAATCACATATTTCAAGAAGTTCACTTTCGTGTACAAGAACAAACATAACATTTTAACAAGTAGATATGTTTTTATACCACGGATTTGTGAGACACTAACTTCATGTACGTTCGAGTACACATTTCAAGTCCTGTATTATATACCAGAATCCCTTGGAGGGGGAGCATGGTGTTTGTGTATAGATCTATACGGGCTTGACAAACCCGCGCCCTGACTGTTAGCTGCAGTCCACCGTTTGGGGTGACAAACGTCATAACATTCCAACGCCTGAAGAACGTTGTGTATAGGCATTCAAAGTCAATAGTATGGTTATAAAACTCACAAGGGGTATTAAAATGCATTGATTTACAAGGTTTTCAAATTCATTGGTTCTTTTACATTTACATACATTTTAGAAACAAACATTGGTCTTGAGTGAAGGCTACTTTTATACTAGTAGAAAATATTGGATTTTCTAACCACAAACAAACGAAGATAAAACATTTCAGTTCATTCAAACATTGTCACTTAAATACTTATGAAATTCACCAGCTTAAATGCTGATCTACTCTTTCAAAATTACTTGCATGTCCCAGGGAATCAGTAATTTCAGGTATTCATTTCGCTTTTGATGAAGGGATGCTGCGGCGCCAGTTTAATCTCGTATTTTGACATCATATTGTAATTGAGTTTTGAACATGTAACTTTTGACAAATGTAAACTTTCAATTATATATATGATGGTTGTATTGCTTTCTTTACTATGTATTCATTTGTTACGTTACCACATGAAGTCATCCGCCCCCGAACGTTTCCGCCGTTCAGGTTTGGGGGTGTGACATAATTAAATAAAGGGCATGTTTTGGAAATGTTTTTCATTGAGGGGCTTTATCTTATTCTTTGACGGTAGGAATTTATATATTCTTGACCTCCTGTTTTAGAGCCCCCGGAAATACATATCCCTTATTATTGGTTTTTTGTTTTGAAACTATCTAACACATATTTTATTGCTAGTTTCATGTATGGAGATTATTTGTGCTTCATGAAATTATATTTTTCAGAAATGTTTTTGGTTTATATAAAGATAAAATGATTATTATGATAAAAGAGATTTATGGCATCCTACCTGTTGCATACTGGAATCATACTAGGATGGGTGTGACTTTGTGGTCTCGGGTACCCAATAAACAGTTGTTGTTGCTGTTGTTGTTTGTTATTTGTTTATGAGTAGATTTCTAGATAATCCTTACTTGCATGAATAGAGGCTCACTACCCCTCATGTGGCCTAGGTTGGATGGCCCTAATGCATTGTTTGTGGGTGTAAGGGCGACTTACCAATTTCGTCTGTCGTGTATTCTTCACACATGTCCATCATTATTTTGTTGTCAGATGTAAGTACAAAACTTCGTTGTCTGTCATGAGTTCTTTGCATCTGACGTTTGTTGTGAGCTGGACTTTGAGATTGACAAAGGGTTGGGAGTAGGTGCATGTATTGCATCATACTTATTGCAATTGATCTTGTTTTACCCTTTTGCATATTGTGGAGCTTATTTTTCTCTTTTGGAAACATAAATGTTTTATGGAAACCTTTTGGGCATGTAAGACCCTTATATCATGTTTGGATAATAAATCCAATTTCTTATATTGCTTTTGGACGCATTGGAATATTAAATTTGGAATATGGAATTATATCCACTTTTAGCTCACTTGATCATTTATTCATTTAACTATAGTATTAGGGTTTTGATTATTAAGAGGTGCTACACAAGGTACACCCACTTGGTGTTGTTTATTTGATAGTAAAGTTTGTGTGGGCATTGTTAATAATGACAATGTACTTTGATAAAAGCTATATTTTGCCCCAATTTGATTATTATTGATTTTGTGGTTTTGAGAAGGTACAAGTTTGTACATTGGTGTATGAACCAAAGTGTTCATTCATACACCGTCCATAATGTCTAACTTTTGGATCGTACTCACTAGGCTCCCCATAGCCTAACTCATTTGTGGATAAATTTTTGTAGGGTAGTAGATATTTTTAGAAGCTTACGAGACTCATAACCTTTAGATATTTAGAAGACCTTTGGTTTTTAATGTCTTCTTAAACCTTTGTTTTCATATCTTTTGTAGCACTCTCGCATGAAATGTTGTATCAAACCACTAAATGTTTTAGGAACTTTTTAATTGGGACCGTTATCTCCTTTTGAACCCTGGAAAGTTATTTGATTTAAACTTTAGGACTATTTTTCCATAACTAAAGCTTTGAAATTATTTTAAAGGATTTAATTAAAGGCTATTTTAGATAGGCTCGTGCGATGGGTATTACACAAAGAGCCTCCTTGGAGTAAACCCTAGCCTCCATATTGTCCTTCCTTCTTTCCATTGCAAGTTTTGATGATCTTGGAAGCTTTATTTGGAAGATTATAGAAGACGAAAGATCATTTGGTTTTTGTGAGTTGTTTTCCCTATAGATCAGCTTCACCTAATCAACTTTTGGACCTTGGTATAATACAAAGCTTCCACCTTTATGCTTATTGGATGCTAGATCTAGTTTTTGAATTGTTTTGTGGTGCCATCTTGGTCCATTTAATGGTGTTCTTGGATTTTGGAGAACTCCAATACCATTTGAGAAAATTAATAAACTTTTGGACTTTCTTAATGTTGGAAAAATGTTTATGCATGTTTGTCCTTAAACCATGCACTAACTTAGCATTATAAGTAGACTCTTGGACTTATGGCTTGAGATTTAGAGTTATTAAGCCCTTTGGATGGATAAAGTTGGAAACTTTATCCATTAATTCAATATAGAGTATCATATATGAGGATTAGAACTTATGTTGTAAAGGATTAAGAGCTTAATGAGTTAAGTTATCTGGACGGAAATCACGACACAACACATAGAGTGACAGGGCGCAATTTTGGGACATTCCCAACTATTTTTTCATTTAGTGGATCACGGCACAACTAGTCAAGGTCCACGGTGTGATTGGCTGTTGAGCATTAACTTTGACTTTTGAATATTGACTTTATGAATTTTTGGCCAATTTGACTTTTCGGTCAAACTTGGAGGTTCTGAGCTATAAACTAAGTTTTATTTTGTGTTTGGTTTAGGCAGTATGTGTAGCCGATTTGTTGAGACTTCGAGTACTTAGATTCGCCTCTGAGATTCATGTGAGTCTTCTCACTATTCTGTATGGCACTAAGTATCATTGAAATGTTTGTTGTCTTTGTGACACTTGCATGAATGTTATATGTTTGATGGGTGAGGCCCGTTTATATATTTTTTGGGTGACACCCACATGTTGGAAACATATATGTTGTATGTGGTATCTTGGGGAAGTCCCTAAGCTTTATGCTTACAGTTTTAAGTTTTAAATTGTTTCAGGTGCTTCTAGAAGCAAAGGGAAGGGACGGCGTGATTGCACTGCATCTGCTTTTATGTTTTAGAGATTTTCCGCACTCTTGTTTTTATAACTCTAATTTGATGATGTTTGAAACAAATGGTTAATTACTCTCTTGAAAATGAAATTATTTCGGTTTTCCTTTAAATTTTAAATGAAAATTTTGGTTTAAAATTTAGGACGTTACACATAGATTTCATCATGGTTTAATCAACAGAACTAGATATCATATGTAACAACCCGAAAATCCTTTCCTTAACAACGTTAGCTTTCCTTTACTCGGATATTGATCGTAGTAACATTATTTCGATTATATTATTATAAAATAAATTAAATTAAATAAAGTATGTATTAATTAATATCTAAAAGAATTAAGCAATATTTAACAGGTAAAAAAAAAAAAAAAAATGAAGTACAGAGGTCAAAATGCCATTCTTGAAAGTAATGCATGTCGTGCTTTTGAGCTTTGGGGTTTAATGTGTCTTTTATGGAAACCTTAGGGAGCGGAGTTGTTAGTTTACATAATAACTCATCTTCAATAAGAATGAACGATCGTATTTCCGTTTCACTTCGTTACATTAACCGGACGTTTCAGTTTCCGCCTTCCACCCTAGAAAACTGGCCACATCTTTCTTTGGAGTCGTTTCTTCATCGGTGTCAGGTAGAGAGCGAGCAAGAGAAACAGTGAGAGGGAGAGGTGAGGTTGTGACGGTTTCCGACGAGGGCTGCATCTCTGACGATGTCGTTTTTCTGGCGTGGCTAAAACTCCGGCAAAGGTCGAGTTTCTCCGACAACGACCTGCAATCTGATCACCATCATCTTTCTGGTGATTTGTTTTTGTGAATCGATCAGGAGAAATAGTGAGAACGGAAGGAGTGGTGAGGGGAGGAGTTATCAGCTGTGGAGTTTCAGCGACTGTTATAGGACCGAAGGGGTGCTCGGTTTTTTGGCGATGGTTAAGACTCTCCTGGGAATGTCTTCTGTAGGGAAGATTAGCCAAAACATGCTTTTATCCTGTGGCATTTGAGTTTGCGTGAGAAGGTTGGAGGCAATTTCTTGAGTTCAGTACTGGCTACACACGTAGCTTGCAAATTAAGAACGTAGATGAAGGATCACACTCAGGTATTAAGTCCTTTTTAACCATTGTTTATTTTAACGAAGCAAGTTGTATGCATGGGGTAGTTTCGGCATATGCATATGTCACTTAGATCAGTTAATAAAAAGGATGTGATTTAATTTTCAATGGTTAGATAGACACGTAACTAATGAACAAGATTAGTAGGATGTTCGTCCTCCTGATGCCAAATCGTATGATTCACCAGGCATGGAAGCTTGAAGTTTTTAATTATTATTTAATCTTTGACATTATTAATTAATTAAATGTATGTCAAATGTAAGTTAATCAAAGTTATTATAATGAAATAGAATTACGTTTAACTAGGCTTTTGATGATGTAAGACTTTTAGGCCTTCTTGCATTTTAACTTTATATAAGACACTTAAATCCCAATAATAATTAATCTAATTACCTAATTAAATCATTTTTAATTTAATCTAATTGAAATTATATATTATGTTTAGTTAGGTCTTTTGGCGAATAAACGAGATTATATGGCGAAGCGTCCAAACGTTTAGCTTTTGCGGTTGTTTATTATAGGTGAGTTAGTAGTTTTACTCACTAATTGTACATAAGTCGCAAAGTACATTTCACACATGGATCATTGATTCACTTTATGTCAAAGTTAGTCAATGTTTTGTGTATAAATATGATGTGTACAATTAATATGCTTGCTTGCTAGTTGTCATGCTTAGGGTCTAAATTGATATTTGACTTCATTGTGATGAGTATATTGTTAATGGTATGCTAGCATAAATTTGATTGAAATGATCATAGTTTGCTATGCATGGGTGAATTGTTGATGCATTTGATGAATATTATGATATTTGCTGATTGTATGAAATTGCATGCTTTACATGATGATTTGTTGAATCTTGTGGAGCGTTGCGTAGTGTGACATCCCCAAATTTCACGGCCAGAAAAGACCGGTTTGTTTATGCTTTATTTTAAAATTAAAGTAATCGTTTAAAGAAAACGGTTATGGAATTTGTTCCCAAAACAAGATATGATAAAAACTTATCAAAACATTTCTCAAAGAGAATGTATTTTCATTAAACAATAAAACCTCGGGATGTCATGTTTCGATACAAACACAGAAACATAAACATAACATACATTCATACATAACTACCCCTGACTTAAAATGTCTTGTGGTTATTTCTTTTACGAACGAAGGTTCGTGGTGAAACTTGTTCCATTCCCCTCATTTGATGTCTTTATTGATCCTCATTTGCTGCCAGGGAATTTCCGAAGCAGCTTCGTCAGTTGTTATTCATATCGAATCCTTAGGCTAGATCTCGTAAGATCATTGTATAGAGTCGGTATGTGGGGATCGACGGGATGGAATATGTTGTTTTAGAAATATAATATGTGTTCATAATATCAGTGGTTTTGCAGGATCGAGATATACTTTATTATCACGTTGTTTGAATTAAGAGCTTTCATACTTTATGTTCCTTAGATAATTAGGTTCATTGGGTAATATTGGAACTAAATGTTCTTTAGGTGTTCTTAAACTAGGTGTCCATTAATTATTGTGAATTGCGTGTTCACCAGAGGTGATCCAAGAACCATGTCAACACTAGACTTTGTGCCAATTCCTTAGGGCAATCCTTAGGAAGGAATGGGAGAAGGGTAATCGGTTCTTAGAATAAATATTTAAGAAATAAATGTAGATAAAGGGGGTGGGTAATTGGATTGATTATTTGATAATTAAATATAATAATTATATTATTGTGGGTTGAAAACCCTATATGCTCACCAGATTCCCAAGCCTGACCCACTCAGTTTAATTGTATCACAGGTATCGATACGAAGCTGCTTTGCACTGAGAGATTAAAGGAGATGTAAATCACTAGAGTAAATGAATGTATGTTTTGTTTATGCTTCTGTGTCTGTATCGGAACATGACATCCCGAGGTTTTATTATTTAATGAAAATACATTCTCTTTGAGAAATGTTTTGATAAATTTTTATCATATCTTGTTTTGGGAACAAATTCCGCAACCGTTTTCTTTAAACGATTACTCTAATTTTAAAATAAAGCATAAACAAACCAGTCTTTTCTGGTCGTGAAATTTGGAGATGTCACAGTTGGTATCAGAGCCAGGGCACGGGTCAATGTGTTCGACGGGGACGTCGAACCCTATAATGGGGGTGAAAGTGGGTTAGATCTGATCCCACATCGGCTGGGAAAGAGAACTAAGCATTCCTTATAAGGGGTGTTGATACCTTCCCTAACACAACGTGTTTTAAAGTCGTGAGTGCAGCAGATCCCATAAGAACTCTGCAGTTAAGCGTGCTCAGGCAGGAGTAGTACCAGGATGGGTGACCCCCTGGGAAGTCCTCGTGCCGAGTGGCCCAAAGCAGACAATATTGTGATACGTGCTAGAGGGGGATGTACACGTAGTGGGTTGGGTAGTTTATGACACTTGCCTTAAACCTTATATGGATACCTTTGGTGACCTATTAGGTTGAAAGAGGACCTATAAAAAGAGCTTAAGCCATTTTGGTGTCTATCTAGAAGATCACGCGGCACATGGTACACATACACTGTCACTACAGTGTTTGTAGACTGGAGTGGTGTGGTCCTACCGAGGAGGACTAGTACAAACATCACATTGGATTGGGAGGTGTTATGGATGTACGACACCGTTGGTACCACATCCTGAGCGGCATTGTGGAACACTTGTGTTTTGCATAGTCGTAGTATCTAAAGGGGTGTATGGGGTTAGTGTTTCGGGTGGAAGTCATGAGCCACTTAGAGAATTCAACAATGTGGACACACGGGTAGTGAACTGGGTAGTTCCCCTAGGGTAGGATGTACTAGAGTCTCATGCCTATCATAGGACGCTTTTGGTGATATTTGATGCTTTTGGTGATATTCTTTTGGTGGCATTCCTTTGGTGTTATTCTTTTGGTGACATTCCTTTGTTGTTATTCTTTTGGTGACATTTCTTTGGTGTTATTCTTTTGGTGACGTACTTTTGGTATTGAGTTGTTGGTAATGTGCTTATGGTGATATGCTTTTGATGATATTTATTTCTTTTGGTGATATATGTTGCTTTTGGTGAAATGTTATGCTTTTGGTGATACATGATGAATTTCATGTTATATGTGAGTATGTGTTACTTAATGTTATGATCTCATAAATTGAATTGTTGAACCATTTGGGAAATTGTATGTTTTCCCTATGACTATATGCAACTTTTATTAACTCACTCAGTAGGGGTTGACACTTGTTTCTTTTACTTTGTGACATGTGATTGATACAGATAGCTTAGGATCTTGGATTGGTGGGAGGGGTTGCTAAATGGTAGTAGATTTTATTATCGATACCAATCTTGGACACGTTTTTGATTATTTACTTTAAAGTATTTTTGCTTCCACTACATTTAAATTGGTTTGGAATAAATTTCGAAATAACGTTGTGGTTTGAAAATGTTTTATATAAATTAAATAAAGTCTTCCGTTGCGATTTTCCATTAAAAGGTGTTTAAAATTAAAAAATTTAGGTGAAAATCACACTGTTACACCATAGGCCTCCAAGGGATAATGGGTGTGTTTGTGAGGTAGACTATAGTATAAGGCAAACTAACAACACCAACATAAACTTTTACATTAGTCTTGAAGGAAAAGAAACTTTTATGTTCATGTTGTTAGTTTGTTGTTAAACCCGGAAGTGACCCTCTGCTAAGATCAATACTTTAGTTTTTAACCAAAGGAAGTTACAACTGAAAGTGTGAAGGGATCCAGAAGGTACTACTTTCCGAAGGAGGTGAGAAGTTCAGAAGAAGTTGACTCTCATTTTGTCTGTTTGTTATGGTAGTTAATATATGTTAGATTGCAATGATTGTTGGATAATGTCTAGATAACATAGTCATTTCACTATCATTTGTCAAAATTTATTAACCCTTTTGCCATCAGTTTGTGTCTATATAAGGGGGATCGAGACATGGGTCTCCTTACACCTTTCCATGCAATCTTTCTAGACTATCTTATCAATATATGATTGTTCTTTGTTAACTCGCAATGTTTATTTACTTATGCTTCTAGTCTTTCATTATTGTTCTTTATATTAGTTGTTAATTTATTATTTGTGCACTTACTTTAGTCATTTTACTTAAGAGCATTTTCCTGGTTTTATCATTTGGTATCAGAGCCTAGATTGGTTGTCTACTATCCACTCTTACCACATTATCATTCTAAGGAACCTTGGTAACTTACATTTCTGGGAAGCCTGGAAGTAGTCTTTATATACCATCGTTGCTCAAAAACGTTTTCAAAAAATGGCTAACTTACAACCGATATGTGTTGTAAATGTCTCCAATAGTCTGTGATGTTCCATATGATCAACCATATTGATTGTTGATAAATATAAACAATGGGGAACTAGAATGAGTAACTATCTAGAAAGAACAGGGAAGGATGTCTAGCATTCTATTGTTGAAGGTCCTTATGTGGTTCCAATACTTCATCTTAATGATCTTGTTGTTTCCCTCTTGGGTGGTGGTAACAATGCTGGTCAACCAAGACGAGAACCACGACCTCCAACATTATATGATATTGCAAAACTTGAAAATGATGAAATTGTTTTTACTGAACTTGTTATGGTGTACCATAAGATCTATTTGATCACATCAGGTTGTGTCAATCTGCTCATGAAGTATGGACAACTCTTTAATCCTTGTTTAAAGGAATAGTGATTGTCAAAGAAAAGAAGCTATTTTTTATCTAAATGACTTTAACAACTTTCACATCCTTTCGTAGAAAGTGTTAAAACTGCAGTTACTTGTTTTTCACTAATTCTTAACCAACTTGTTAGTGCCAAAACTATCAAAACAAATCTTGAAATAAATCTGAAATTTCTTGATGATCTTGGTGATGGTTGGGTCATTGTCAAAATGATTCTGCAAGGAAATGGAAATCTCGAAAAGATGAACCTCATTGAACTTTACGGTGAACTCCAAGCTCAAAATCAACTGTCATGCAGCAACATCAGAAGACTAGAGGACCCCTTACTCCTGCTGTCCAAAGCTCTCTTTGATTTAACCATAATGAACCATACCCTTTTGAAGAATCTTCTGAAGAAGAACTCCAAAATGAATATGCTCTTCTCATTCATAAATTCAATAGAAGATTTCCACACCAGTATCCTCCTAAAACTCCTCACTTCACTAGACCAAACATTCCCTAACCTCCATCTCATCAAACTAATAATCAACGTTTCACTCCAAACACTACCATCATATAACCAAAATCCCATTTAAAAGAAACATCAGCTAACCAGAACAACTCAAAAAAATCTCTTCTGAAACCATGAAAGCCTCTAGATCTGAAAACAAAGATGACACAATCATTTGTTTGACAACCCGAAATTTTCCATCCTATTTAATCTACCAATTCGTTGAAAGTCAAACTCATTCCTGCTATCATTTAGCCCAATTTGGAGTTTATTTGAGTGTTCTGAGCCTTGTACACTTAAGGGATAAGTGTCGGCGTTTCTCTGCTGAAGTTATAGCTCAAAGAAACGACCTTAAACACCCTTACAAGGAGTTCACGGCCACCACATGGGAGTTTACGGCCATAAACTCCATGTGGGCCATAAACTCCATCTTATATGATGAAAAGGTGGTCATTAGTTCATTCCTTTACTTCCCTGGACTGAAATCCTCTCAAGTATCATCACAATCTTCGTCCCCGATCTTCAAATCTCGTAAGTTTATTGTCCTAACTAGTTGATATCTTACATGAACTAGTGATCTTAAATGATTCCATCCATGAAATCATTCCATTTGTGTAGATCTTCAAGTTTCACCAAGAACACACACTACTATTCTTGGCCAAAAACGACCATTCAAGCTCCTAGATCGTAAGTACTCTTGTTCTAACTCATTGTAAACTAATTTTAACATGTTAAGGGCTTAGAAAACATAAAGAATCACATGATCCAAGGAGTTTATGGCTAAGGCATGTTCTTGGGCCGTAAACCCCTTTTAGTGGGGCAAAATGCATCCTAACACCTTACCAAGCCTTAGAACTTAGTATAGAACCTTACACCATTGAACTAGGGACTTCAAGAAACAAAATGGTACTTCATACCATGAGTTTACAGCCGTAAACTCATGGGGAAGTGGTCCCCAGGCCGCAAACTCAATATAAGGTCATTCTTGGACCTTAAACCCACCTAGCCTCTTGTTTAAGCCTTGGAAGACTTAACCACTTAAGAAACCTTGCCTTTAAGCCTCAAATGGAGACCCATTAGAGAGTTTATGGCCAGGAGTAAACTCCCCTGGGCCGTGAACTCCATTAAGTATGGTCCATAGACCATAAACTCAAAATACGATGCCTTACACTCCTTTGTTGCAACCCAATGGCCTCCTAGCACGTTGACCAAAGTGTTTTCCGTGCATTAGGATGTTTATACTTGTCTAATTAGTGTTATAATCACTAATTTTATATATACATATGTCTTTATATGTTATTAGATCATTGTGTGTGTTTAAGTCTTCACTTGACACCTAGCACCTTGTCCGATACTTCCATCCAATCCACTCACTGCAGGTGAGTTCATACCACTTAATTAACCTTTAAATGTTTCTAAATGTTTATAAATGATTTTATGGTGAGGAATACAAGTTGAATCATGCTAGTTAGTACATCAATCACATGTGATTAATAACTAGCATACAAATGGATTTACTACACTTTAGCTGTTTTACCAAACAGATTACTTCAAATGGCTTTCTCAAATGTTTTTACATGTTTAAAACTTCTTATCAAACTATCTTACATATTGTATGTTTCCTTTCAAACTTTATTACAATTGTGTTTCAAATAAAGGTTTCCTTATACTTAAAATCGTGCTTATCAATCCAACTGCTTTCAATTCGTTTTACAAACTAACATCAAGTCATCATTTCTTAGTTATTAAACACTTCAAAGGTTCTACAAAACTCTTTTATACTTTTATATTGTCAAATGCATGCCTATATATGTATAGTTATATAAGTAATCTTTAAAGGACTTAGGACGGCTAGCTCGCTTTATTTCCTTTTCCTCGTTGGGATGTGGCCTTAGGGCATCGGTTATTCGTCCGAATGTCGTCTAAATATTAGTTATATATCATGTATACATATATAGACATAAAAGTTCCATTAGTCAATTCAGTACCTTTGGGTAGCAAAGGCATTACTTCGGTTATACACGTACATTACTAGTAGCTATAATAGGTATAGTTAGGAGATACTACTTACTATTCCAAGTGCAAGGAATCACACAAGAGTCAGTTCATTCATGAGTCTATACTAATACATTACATACTATATGATTAGATACATTTACATAGATACGCTTACATGAATACATTTACATAGATATGCTTAGATGAATACATTTACATAGATACGCTTACATGAATACATTTACATAGATACGCTTACATGAATACGCTTACAAGAATACGTTTACATAGATACGCTTACATGAACACGTTTACATTAATACGTTTAATAGATACTATTACATAGAATCCGTTACAAACGTTTCGGGACTTACCATTCCACGCCCAAGGCTGTTAGCTATAGTAGGGAAAATTTACATCGACGGGTGTCTACGGTTGCACTGTTCGGCGAGTTTCCACGCCGTGAATATCCTAGTACAAAAGGATACAATTTTAGTTATTATATTATTTTCCTTCTTACCTTTACTTTGTGACACATTCACATGAACGACGAGGTAGGATATATTTGATATAGATAGACTATTTTTTATATCGTGACACATTCACATAATCGACGAGGTAGATTAGATTTGAATAATAATAGTTATACAAGGAAAAACCTTCACTTATGTAGAGGTTCATACTTTCAAAACAGTTGGGTCTTGGTAGAAGGCTACTTTCAAAACAGTCGGATCTTGGTAGAAGACTACTTTCAAAACAGTCAAGTCTTGGTAGAAGGCTTCTTTCAAAACAGTCGGGTCTTGGTAGAAGACTACTTTTTATACTAGTAGGAAATATGGGATTTTCTAGGGTTTTCAAACGTTTACAGTTACTTCCAAACATTTTCATACTTATACAAACTTTTTCTCAAAACAATTACAAGTCTTTTATTACAAGTTTCATTTACAAATCAATGACATTAAAATACTTATGAATTCACCAGCTTTATTTCTGATACTCACTTTCAAAATAACTTGTATTCTCAGGTCACAAATAGACAGGTACGACGACCAGGTTTTGTGAAGACAGAGCAGTCAAGACTCATCTTTTATTTTGAATATTCATTATGTTGTTTTATACTTTGAAAGAACACACTTGTAATTAAAATTATACTATTAATGCAATGGATGATGTTGTTGCCTGTTTACTACTTTGCATTGTTGTGATACTTTACATGATGTCCTCCACCCCAGAACGTTTCCATTGTTCTCGGTTTTGGGGTGTGACAGATTGGTATCAGAGCATTGTTTATAGTGAATTAATTATATCAACCCATAAAAGATATACTAACTATAAATACAATGGGATCAAAACACTCTGACCAAGAGTTTATACTTTTAAATAATAAAATATTTAACTAAGTATACATACATGCATTCATACTAAAATCCGTGTCACAATGACAAGAACAAAAGTATTACGATTCTTGAATATCACAAGTAAGCTCGGGGATGTATGGTCAGTCTTGGGAGTGGCATAGCATGATCAACTATGCTGGTCTGAGGAGTGATTAGCACATCCACAAGAATGGTTGTGATGTGGAAACAAGTCTAAAAACTTACCAACACTACCACAATGAGAACATTATAATAGAACCTAAGTCTAAAATACTATAGGAGTATTTTGTGTTACTATAATTTCTTACTTGAGAACTAAAAAGGGTCTTCATTACTAAGTCGATAGTTGCTAAGTAAATACACCAAGGTTGTATGTAACTAGGATGTCATAGACTTAGAATCTGTGAAAATTTTGCTTTACCCCTATTCCTTGTGAATTTGGAGTTAAGGTCACTTATTTGAAGACCTATCCTATTTTGATTACATATAACTGGTATGCACTTTACAAATAGTGATGTAACTAATGAAGATTATATAATAATTATCTAGACAGTTCGTCTAATAATTTTCTTACTCCAATTCTCGCGTAGATAACATGGCTGGACTCCACCCCCATGGCAATCTGTACCTTCCCAACGAAGGCAATGTTGGATGGTTTGGAGAAGAACCCGATAATGATCATCTAATCTCTCTGAATGATCACCATGCTGAAGACCTTTCGAATGATGATAACTCCGAACCCGAGGTTGAGAACCTACCCCTGGTAGCTCCCATTCGAATCCCTAATCCTCGTCCGGCTTTTCATGGACCGACGCCTCCTTGGGTAGAATGTTTGGAGACATGGAGCGAAGAGCAAGATCAGCCTATGTCGTTTAATGGAGACCGAAGCTTCTATAGCATAAGCGAAGGAAGCTCAGTATACAGGATCCTTCCAATCCTGGTCCGTAGAGTTGCCCGAAACGATATTCAGGGCAGGACAGCTCTCCATCGTAGCGCAGAGGTTGATGCCAATGCAAGAATGCATACCATCCGCACCAATCGGCTCGAACACACTCAGGAGAGATCTGAGAGAGACCATGAAACCCTGCTACAAGCAGTAGCTAAAACACGAGTCGAAGTCATAGAGCTCCGAGTACGCTAGAGGGTCTACGAAAGACACCTGCTTGATATGGAACGTCAACGAGATGAACTAAGGGTTCACCATAAGGGAGACCGTCATCAGTAGGAGATAATTTACTTTCCTTCTTTGTTTTAAAGAACCATGTTCCTGTCTGTGTTCTGGGTAGCACTTTCTATCTGACTACCTTGTACTGTAAGTACTTTTAGTTAGGTCTTTATGTTGTCAAAGACTTATCCACTCCGTATATGATGTAAGACCTATTACAAGGTCAATTTTCCCGAACTTATTACATCTTAAACATCGATGATATTAACAGTCGGCTAACTTCCGTGTCACTCTTTGTTCAAATACTCTCATCATACTATCATGGAGTCTATCTGAAACCCACTCTAGTCAAGTTATTGGACTAGGGTAATCTAACTTCGGAATCATTTTCAACCCTCTTTCAAAGGTTGGATCATATTATCCACCAACCTATAATACCCCGGCTTGAACGACAAACGTCTTGAGACCATTCTACAAACTTACTTCTACTCTTTGCTAGGACTGCATCATAGGGATGTAGGTCGAACCCACGAGAACATATTCCTATTATTTACATGAACGATCGAACTACATTTAGGTTCAACCATATTCGCTCATGAATCCATGTCCTTTCCATGTAGTAGAATCATGTCGCCGAAGAAATTGATCAACCCATCAATCAAACCCCAGCTCTTCAGATTGATGCAGCTACCTTTCAAGCTACAGTCTCAGCTGCCGTGACAGTTGTTCTAACTCACCTTAACGCTAACAACACGAATGTTAGTGGGATTGTTAACAATATTTCCAATCCAATTAACAATCAAGTACCTCAACAAGTAACGAACTACCATGACATCCCAAATCTGAGGCCCAAGAATAACAAATGAGGGTTCTGGGCTAAAGCTAAAGGCAAATCACCCCAAGGGGTGAGCAAAAGACAACAACTTGTGGCAACCTTCGCAGCCACGACATTTGTACCTCCTACTACCATCCCTTCTGGTATTCCAATTGCCCCTAACCCAGCCAGACAGTATGCTGGAAACCTACCGAAGTGCAATAAGTGCAGCTTCCATCATCTAGGTAGTTTTCATCAGTTACACTGCTATAACTGCAACAAGAACGGACATACTACCCGCTTCTGCAGGACTCGGATTCAACACATTACTTCAACCACCAATGTCGAAATTTCTCGGATATGCCATCTATGTGGCGGAATGAGACACTTCAAGAGGGACTGCCTAACAGAGAAGAACAACGGTGGAACAGGAGGAGTTTGACCTCAGAATGAAAAGAGGCAATGAAGGACCCTACTATAGTATAGGTTCCCTTCCAATCATCTCTTATAGATGCCTTAGAGGAAAACAAAAAAGCTAAGGTAGACAAAGACTCAGCCTACCAAGCGTTGTATCAAATAAGAGAGTGTTTTGAGAAGAAGAAGTTCAGAATAGATCGTTCGGATAAAGAACTGGCTTTAGAGAAGGATGCTAGAACCTTAGCTTATAGTAGACATGTTTTGGCCCTTGAACAAAGGGATGTATTAGTTAAGGATAACGTACATTTGAATGGATTAACAGAAAAAAATTAGTCTACTATGAATCAAATTAAGCAAAATGAGCATCTCACAAATAATTTTCAGTATCCTTGGTCTAAAGGAGGAAGTCGGTCTCGGTGCAAAACACCATACTCCTATGGAAGAAATAAAGGAAAATTGTGGAAATTTTATGGGAGATATTCCACATTTTGAATATGATGATAAAAGCAATTCAGCTGTTAATTTGAAGGAGTACCAACTTTAAATGAAATTATAAATGAATGTTTTGTTCCAAGAACCTTCATAGTTCCTCCTAAAGTAACTGAAAATGTTACATCTTCAAAAAAATTATTTTTTAAAGGATAAATTCATATGCAACACATCAAACTTAATTCCAAATAACAATGTGATTGAAGAAATTGTTCCAGAAACCTTTGAACATGTTTCTAATAAATCTGTTGAAATTTGAGGAATTATTTGGACAGGATCTTCTGATGAAGAACCTATGGATGAAGAAATGATGACTTCTGATAAATCACATAATTCACAAATTTTGCTGTTAGAACCTTTGAAAAACTCTCAAAATGCTTCTGTCTAATTTACAAAAATCATCATTTTAGAACCAAAAAGTGCTTCAACTTCTATTAATTTTAAGTCAAACGCTACATGTTCAACAATCCCAATCGTCTTCAGTATGTCCAACCCAGTAGAAGGTTAAAGTTCTGTCACTAAACAAGAAACCATGTCCTCTGTTTAAAAAGAACCATAAGAACCCTATGATAAAAGGAAACCTCGGTTAAATTGTTCTGATGTTATGTCACCTAGAACAGAATCCAAAACAGTCTTGACTATAAAAATCTAGATCTGGATTTAAGCAGAAAATCAGAAAGGAATATAACAACAAGTATAAAAAATGACATGATCCTTTAGTTGAGAAACCCATAGTTAAACAACTAACTATTTCAACTAAGATTTTGTCTAAAGAATCATCCCTGAAGCCTCTAGAAGAACCATCTTCAAAGCCTTTAAAAGAATGATCCTAGAAGCCTCTGGAATCTGATCCTACAGTTGATCCAAAAGTTAAAACTTCACTTCCGATGTCTAGTGAGAAACAAAAGAAAACCAAATCCACGTTCAAACCCATGGTTACTTATGATTGGTGGATCAATGAGACCAACCTCACTTTTTGCATTTATCACGTTGTCCAATCTAGGCATCACAAAAACATGTTTCATCATCATCTATACATAACTTATCTATCATCAAATCCTCCGGCCCCAAAACATCTTGGGTGTCGAAACTAACTGCTTAATCTCTTGCAAAAACTGTGTTTGGACAAGCGAGATAAAACCTGGTTCATTGACAGTGCTTTCTCCTTCACATGACGGTCATATTAGAATATCTTTGAGACTTCCGAACAAGGTCAAGAGTAGAGTACCTCATATATGGAAATGATTCAAATGGCATAAGAAAATGTTATGGTGTTCTCACAAATGTAACATTCACCGTTTAGTAGGCTGCATACGTCACTGGTCTTAAGTACAATCTAATCAGCATTGCAGTGCCAACCGATGCCAAGTTTAGACTTGAATTTGATGAAAAACATAGTTATGTTATGTCTCAAGATCATTCAAACGTTTCATCTCCTCTAATTGAAATGTCAATATGTAACCCATGTACATTCACTCATGATTGGGAAACCTCAACTCTGTTTCCTTGTCAAAGCAACGTCTGATGAAAGCTAGTTATGGCACCAATGTCTCGCCCACTTGAACTTCAAGTATATCAACAACTTAGTTACTGGTGAATATGTACGAGGCATGCCTCTTCTAAAATTTGATAGCAACAATCTCTGTGTTGCTTGTGAATGTGGGAAAATCAGCAAGAAACGACTTGGACTCCATTATAAGAGAACCTATGTGGTTGCTACACATTGATGTATGTGGTCCTTCTATTGTTGAAAGTATGTCTTGGAAAAAATATATTATGTTAATGTCGACGATCACACTCGTTTCACATGGTCTTCTTTTTTGTCAAAAACCTGAAACCGCTCAAGAATTGATCAACTTCATCAAAGGAATTGAACTTTGCATGAAGCTTCCTGTCAAAAGCATATGGAGTGATAATGACACTGAATCTACCAATTATCTTTTAAATAATTATCTCATTGACAAAGGAATTTGATCAAAACTTCTCTGCTCCATACACTCCTCAGTAAAATGGAGTTGTCGAAAGAAGGAATTGAGCCCTCATTGAATCTTCTGGATCCATGCTCAACTTTGCAAATCTTCCATTACATTTTTTGGTTGATGCGGTAGCTACTGTATGTTTTGTTCAGAACCAAAGCATCATCAACAATCGACTTATATGCATGTCATATGAAGCACTAAATGGTAAGAAACCTAATGTCAAATTCTTTCATATTTTTGGTTGCAGATGCTTTATCAAAAACAACAAGGAACACTTTATAAAATTTTAACCAAAATGTGATGAAGCCATATTTCTGGTATACTCCACCATAGGCATCGCATATAGAGTTCTAAATAGAAGAAATTGTCTTATTGAAGAAGCTTTGATGTTATGCTTGATGACATGTTTGTTCGGTATTCCTCTCAAACTCATGTCACTTCTCACAATATGGAATGTGATATGTCATCCTCGATTCAACCAATCCAACTGGTCATTGTAAACATCGACTTTGATTTACTTTTTGGTCCACAAGAAGTTTCCCTAGATTTTGGTGTCATTCGTAGATCCTAACTCATGTTTCCATGAATTCATCCGGACTCGTACTCTTAGAAGCTTCAACTAGAGAAGCAACTGCTTCTCAGGTTGAGGGGGGAATCACTCTTCAAATCCATCTTCCTCACCAGGTAAGGGGGATCAATGGTCAGATCCTTCTAATATACTAGATCTACTAGAAACCAGAAATCATGATATCTAATTACCTATCCCTGGTACCACACCTTCTCTTGATACACCTTCTAAGAATTCTATTGTTTGGGGGAGGGGGGGCTTCTGATAAGTACCCAAGAAACTATTCTCAGCGCAACTCAATACATCACATCTACGGCTGCAACTAACCACAATGCCCCTCGTCTCCACTTATGGACTAAGGAGCATCCTATAAATCAAGTCAATGGCAATCCCAATGTTGGGGTTCAAACAATATCAGCAAAATATGTTCAAGATGAATGTCATTACACGACGTTTATCTCTTTAATATAACAAAATAAAAACCATGATGGACTGGAACACTCTGATTGGATTACTTCCATGCAACAAGAACTTGCTGAGTTTGAAAGAAACAAGGTATGAGTCCTCGTCCCTCCCCCGAAGCATCAAGCAATTATTGGCACTCGTTGGATATTTAGAAAAAAAATTCATGAATAATTGTTATCCATAACAAATCCAGATTAGTTACCAAAGGCTACAGTCAACAGGAAAGAATTGATTATGATGAAACTTATGCTCCTGTCGCAAAATTAGAAGTCATATGCATCTTCCTGGCCAACGCATCTCATGATATTAGCATATTTATTCATATATTTTGTGCATTATCTTAATATTTTTAGCTACAATTATGCTTATTTTAGGACAACAGGTGATTAATATGTTTAAAATTTGTTTTGTAGTAGCAAAGACATGCTCGGGATTAAAAGCAAGGAAAATGTGGAGCTAGAAGCAAGAAAAAGTGGGCCAAGTCAACCAAAGTCAAAAAATTCCAAGAATTCTAAAGCCTGTGTCATGGAGATCCTTAGCCATGCCATGGTGAGGAGAAGATTCACAATCAGATAACTGCCTTGGGGAATACGCGTTTTTCATGGATGCCACATTGTGAAACCTAATCCCCATATCGTTGCGACTAGAATTTGGAAAGTATAATATATCAGTATTAGGTCGAATGGAGGGACTTCTGACCGACTTTCTGGAGCAAATTCGTGACAAATAACCTCTGGAAAACCCTTCGAGGATCAAAATTCATTTGTAGCTTAATTTTTGAAGAGATCTAAAAGAAAACAACATTAAATCTTTCAGTTTGCTAGCTTTAATCATGTCTAGTCTTATTTGCTTTGAATATATGTGTTTTGCTTATGTGATTATATGTTAAAACCCTTCTACCTTCATTGGTGATGATGAACCCTTTGAACTATGTGTTGATTTCAATCTTATGACTAATTATTGTTGGTTTTTCTAATGTTAAAAAACCATAACCTTACATGCTTAAGTTATACTTTTAAATTGCCATGTTATAATTTTTGTATAGTAGATGATCATTCTATTTGCATGAATTATCTATCTAGTTGTTTATGATCATTAAATGCTAGAGATATGTAATTAAAGTTAGTAACTTTAACTATGTTAGAGAGCATAATTGATCCATAACATTTTCTTGGTTGCTTGACTCGATCATAGAAAATAACTCTTATATTTACCGTGCATAGCCAAATTTATCTTTATATCAATTTTGTGTCTACTTGTGTTTGACCATTACATAGTTGGTCATAAATTGGTAACAACTAGAAATTTGATCATAATAATTAGTTACGTCATAATATGGTAACCAACATAAGTAATCTAAAAGAAATCAACCATGGGGAAGAGGGGGGATTCGGATCTAACGAAAGTACTCCTTAATATTGAATTCAAATAGTTTTCTTTGCTTGCTTGAGTTTTAATAGTTGTTTAATTAGTAGTTGTTTGAATGAAGTTACTAAACTTGCAAAATCAGTAAACCCCCCCCCCCCCCACATTTAAAGTTTGTTTCTTAGTTTAGCTATTAGTAATTATTTTATAAATTAAAATTTTCATTTTGTGTGTTCGAAACCCGACTTACCTAAACTATTATATACTTTTGACTAGGTACACTGCCTAAGTACAATTAGTTAGTTAAGTAGGTTAGGTTTATAAATTTAAAACTAGGTTGTATATAGATTGCACATCAAGTTTTTGGTGTTGTTTTGGGGGAACAGCTTATTTTGGTTTTAATTTAATTAATCTTAGTTAACCAATCCTTTTTGTTGGTTAAAAACAACAAAAAGTTATTTTTCTGCATTGTTTTAATTTTTTTGTGTATGTGTATCCAGCTGCCATGTCATAGGCCCGATTGTCCACATCGTGGTCACTGTGCGAACAGTTTTTAGTTTATTTACTTTTATTCATTTTACGCATGTATTTTCTATTTTGTTTCAGTGATATATATGACTAGGGATCCAACTTTCCAATCATACCACCACTTGAAGATCATGAATCCATGTTCCACAAAAAGATAGACAAAAAGGTTGGAGAATCAAGCAACACTTTTCAAACCGAAAAATTCAAAAGTTTTGAGAAGACGCCCAACAAAAAGAGCATTGGTTACGAGACAAAAACAGAAATCGAAGACGATTCAGAGTATGACATAAAGAGACAGGTATAAAAGATTATCGACATCATGATGATGATGGTGGAGGAGTAAAAGAAGAGGATGTGTGATTACAATGGGTCGGGCCTTGTTCCACCATAAATTCTCACTGCAACAAACTTTGGGCTCAAAGGACACATTCTCTCGATGCTCAAAGATATTCCATTTTCTGGAAAGGGCTATGAAGATGATTTTAAACATATTGAATAGGTGTTTGATATTGCCAATTACTTCCATGTTCCAAACATTTTAAGAGATGCGGTACTTGTAACAGCCCGGATCTCCATGTATCTTTTATGCTTATATTTTTGGAGTTTTGTGAGGGGACTCGGTGAGTTGGAGCTCAAACTCGCCGAGTAGGATCGCGGTTCAGAACGCGGGTTCGCGCCCGGACTCGACGAGTCCAAGGAATGGACTCGGCGAGTCCTCGCTGTTTAATGAAACCCTAAATTCCCGGTCCTAAGCCTTATTTAAAGGACCTTATGGCCCTTCATTGCGGCTACCTGGGTCTTCAGAGCACCAAAGCAGCTGAGGGATTCGTGTGAGTGAGATAAGAGGCTATTGTTCACCAAATTTGTGTGTTTTTGCAAGAAAGGACGAGGAAAGTCAAGCTAGAAGATTTGGGGAACTGGGATCTTCTTTCATTTCATCTGAGGAGGCTTCTTGAGGTATCATTCAGAGCTCATTTCCGTATTTTTGTTGATTTGGTCAAATATAGGGTTTCCTCATGCCTTATTTGCTTTGTATTGGAAGTGTGAGAGGTCCCATGGGGTTATGGTGCTTAGATCTGGACCTTAGTAGGTCCAGAGAGTCCCTAATGTCATGCTTTATGTCCTCCCTTTTGGGTTGGAGGCTAGGGTTGCCATTTTAGAGGTTATTTCTCCAAAAAGAGCCTTGTAGGTGTTGTATGGTAACCAAGATATGGACTTTACGTGATGAATAAGCTTAGGAGGGCCAGATCTATGAGTGGATGGTGCGGATCTGACCTTAGAAACTAGTTTGAGCTGATGCATGGCATGGACTCGCCGAGTCTGAAGAACAGACTCGGCGAGTAGCATGAAGATTGTCCTTAACCACTCAGCGAGTGGTCCTGACGAGTTAAGGGTCGACTCAGTGAGTCAGGGAGAGTTAGTGAGGGTTGACAGTTGGACTGAGTTGAGCTGGGACTCACCGAGTTGTTCTTGAGACTCGGCGAGTCGAGTCGTGGTAGCCCCGCGATTCATGCCAGGTGGAACCCGTCGAGTCAGGGGAGTACTCGACGTGTCAAAAGAGAATCCTAGAGAGTTGGTGAATATGTATAGACTCGCTGAGTCGCACTAATGCACTCGCCGAGTCCGGTCAAAGTTGACTGTTGACCGTTGACCAGAGTTGACTTGATAGGGGTAGTCAGCCTTAGTGGTAAAAGTGTTAATTAAGAGATATATGATGTTATAGGAGGATTATAGATCGGAGGATCGAGCATGAGTGATTTCCAGGATTCGCGAGTTATCGAGATACACGAGGTGAGTCTTCTCACTATACTTTACCTTGAGTAGGTAATCAGAGTTATGTGTCAGAGTATGTGTATGTTATGTGTATGCTATGTGTTGTACTACATGATGTCTATGTGATTTATGTTGTGCATGTTTATAGAGTTGGAACCGGAAGGTTCCTAGAGTTAGAACATGAGGCTTCACAGAGCTTGGGTGCACGGACCCATAGAGTTATAGCCTCGAGTGGCTAATATATGTTTATGTGGTATTTTGGGGAACTCACTAAGCTTTGTGCTTACAGTGTTAGTGTTGTTTCAGGTACTAGCGATGACCGTGGGAAGGCGCCGGCTTGAACTGTACACACGCATGGGATTTTTGATATATTTATGATCTTGGGATTTTGTATGATGTGAATTGGGATTTAAACTTAATGTTTTTATGAAAATTTAATGAGAAATGTTTTTATAATTTGCGAAAAATTATTTTGAAAATTCACGGTGTTACAGGTTGGTATCAGAGCCTTGGTTTGAGGGATTCGAGTACTCCTTCGGGCGTATTTGAAATCAAATTGAGGATTTGAGAAGTATTTTCAAAAAGAGTAAAAGATTTTGAAAAGAAACGCAGAGCAGAGTTGTGTGTACGATCAGTCCGCGCCCGAACGGTGATTTCCCAAAATACCCTCATGTTATGTGCTATTGATATTGATACGATGTATTCACATGTTAGAGTAGGCTAGGTATTCCTATTAGGACTAGAGTGGCCTAATTTTGTGATGCCTTAGCCTAGGAAGAGGTGAACTGCTATGAGATGCTTGAGAGTGAGTAGGTAGCAGCGAGGGGCTTATGAGAGATCTATTAGAGAGTGATCTATGCATGATAGAGTACTTGGAATTTGGGATCCGAAGAGGAGGACTTGGGATGTATTCTGATACGGTGTGGACAGTAGTATTGGGCCCGTACTACTGAAAGCACCGGAGCGGTGTACAGCCCAAGTAAGAATCTTTGGAATACCAAGGATCAAGGAGGAATGAGTTGTCGAGTGTGAGTATGCTCGAAGGGGTTCTAATTTTTCGTATGTTGTATTTCAGAGGTAGATCATGGTGAGGACACGTTTGATGCCTGAGAGCAGTGATACCAGTGATGAGGAGATCCGCCGGATCATCCACGAGGAGGTGGCTGCGGCCATCAAGGCAGAGATACCAGAGATGTTCGGGTCTATTAAGACCACGCTGATTGAGACCTTCGACGAGCGTTATGCCGCTCTTTCTGAGGCTATTGTTGCAGCGGCCACCGCAGCGATTGCTGCCGCGAGGCCGCAAGGTGGCGATGCGTTGCTATTCCGGGAGTTCAGCAACACAAAACCACCAGAGTTTGATGGGACCCGGGATCCGGTGGCAGCTATGAGATGGATATCTGATATAGAGGGGTGCTTCTTCACTTGCTTATCTCCTGAGCATTTGAAGGTTCGATTCGCGCTGAACCAGCTTCGCTTGGGAGCGAAGGACTGGTGGAAGTTTGTGACGACGCATTATACGCCTGCTGAGCTTGCGGCAGTGACCTGGGAGAGGTTCACTGTCATGTTCCGAGATGAGTATGTTTCCCAGGTGGAGAGGGAGCGGTTGGCACAGGAGTTTCTGACCCTCAAGCAGGGTATTGAGTCAGTTACAACGATCACCAGGATGTTCCATGAAAGGGCGATGTTCTGCCCTGAGCACGTGTCCACTGAGCAAGCACGCATGAGCCGATATTTGAGTGTTTTGAGGCGAGACATTCGGGAGTTCGCGGCAAACTCCTCGTACCGGACATTTGCTGAGCTTCAGGCAAATGCCCGGAAGACGGAGATTGAGCTGGAGACTCAGGCCAGGGAGGATGCGGAGTCTCAGGGGAGGGATCGGCGACCGACACAGTCTTAGCCGGCAGCCAAGCGGGCCAAGCCCGCTGATCCCAAACCAGGGAGTCAGAAGGGCCGCACTTATGGGAAGTGTGGCAAGGGTCACGATGGAGTCTGCAGAGAGGGATCTTGCTACAAATGTGGCAAGGAGGGGCATATGGCCAAGGATTTCCCCAAAGGGTTTGCAGTGTGCTTCCACTGCAATCAGACCAGACACCGGAAGGCAGAGTGTCTGTAGTTGTGAGGGTCACCTCAGGGAGCACCTCAGGGATCTGCCCCTGCCGCCATCAGAGCTACAGAGAGTCAGCCGATGAAGGCCGAGGCGCCGAGGGCACGAGGGAGAGCCTTTCAGCTGACCGCAGAGGAGGTCCGCGCAGCGCCCGATGTCGTGGCTGGTATGTATCCTTTCATGTATTTATTTTGATGCTGTGATATTATGCTTATGTTATGTTATGCGTAGGTACTTTTCTTGTGAATTCTATACCTGCCTTGGTGCTATTTGACTCGGGTGCGAGTCGGTCTTTTGTATCTTTGGCTTTTAGTCAGCATATCAGTGTTAGTCGTGAGGCGTTGAGTCGGCCTCTGAGAGTTTCCATAGCTGATGAGAGGGTGATATATGCCACGGAGGTTCTCCGAGGTTGCGTAGTTGAGATTTTCGGTGTTGAGTTCCCGATTGATCTGGTTCCTATTGCTATGGGTGATGTCTCTGTCATTGTGGGCATGGATTGGTTGAGCAGATTGGGTGCGGTTATTGACTGTGAGCGACAGTTGGTGACCATACGAGACCCTAGTGGGGAAGTTCTTTTGGTATACGGCGAGGGTACACGATCAGGAACAGCGTTTTGTTCGGCCGCTAGAGCAAGGCAGTGTCTATAGCAGGGTTGTAAGGGTTTTGTGGCGTATGTGATGGATACGCGAGTGGCTTCCGAGAGGCCGAGTTCAGTTGAGGAGGTTCCGGTGGTGCGTGAGTTCCCGCATGTTTTTCCCGAGGAGTTGCCGGGTGTGCCTCCTGTGAGGCAAGTGGAGTTCAGTATCGATTTGGTTCCAGGGGCTGCGCCTGTCGCTAAGGTGCCTTATCGCCTTGCACCTCCAGAGATGCAAGAGTTATCCTCACAGCTTCAGGAGCTACTGGGGAAGGGGTTTATTCGGCCGAGCAGCTCGCCGTGGGGAGCGCCTATCCTGTTTGTCAAGAAGAAGGATGGTTCACACCGGATGTGTATTGATTACCGGGAGTTGAACAAGCTGACGGTCAAGAACCGTTACCCGTTGCCGAGGATCGACGATTTGTTCGATCAGTTGCAGGGAGCATCTTGGTTCTCCAAGATCGATTTGAGGTCTGGATATCATCAGGTGAGGGTGCGGGATGAGGACGTCCAGAAGACAGCATTCAGGATGCGTTATGGACATTATGAGTTTGTGGTGATGCCTTTTGGGCTCACCAATGCCCCGGCAGTGTTCATGGATCTCATGAACCGAGTGTGTAGGCCGATGTTGGATCGGTCGGTGATTGTGTTTATCGACGACATACTGGTATATTCGAGATCTAGAGAGCAGCATGAGGAGCATCTGAGAGAGGTTCTCGGAGTCCTGAGATCGGAGAGGCTTTATGCCAAAATCTCCAAGTGTGATTTCTGGTTGCGGGAGGTTCAGTTCTTAGGACATCTCGTTAACCAGGAAGGGATATTGGTCGATCCGGCCAAAGTTGAGGCAGTGATGAGTTGGGAGGTGCCGAAGTCGCCCTCCGAGATCAGGAGTTTCCTAGGGTTGGCAGGGTATTATCGGAGGTTTATCACGGATTTCTCTAAGATCGCAGTGCCACTCACCAGATTGAACCGGAAGGGTGTTGCTTTTTCATGGGGCCCCGAGCAGCAGGCCTCCTTTGAGACACTTCACCAGAGGTTGTGCGAAGCCCCGGTGTTAGCTCTCCCGGAAGGGATGGAGGACTTTGTGGTATACTGTGATGCATCGATTTTGGGTTTGGGAGCGGTGCTGATGCAGAGGGGGCATGTGATAGCGTATGCATCGAGGCAGCTGAAGCCTCATGAGACGAGATATCCCACCCATGATCTAGAGTTGGGGGCAGTGGTGTTCGCCCTCAAGATTTGGCGTCACTACTTGTATGGGGTTCGGTGTACGATATACACGGACCATAAGAGTTTGAAGTATTTGATGGATCGGCCCAACCTAAATATGCGTCAGAGAAGGTGGTTGGATGTGGTCAACGATTATGATTGTGAGATCCTATACCACCCAGGCAAGGCTAATGTGGTAGCCGATGCGTTGAGCCGCAGGGCGGAGAGCACTCCACTGTGGGATGTATGTTTGAGATTGACCATGATAGCTCCGGTATTGGACGCCATTCGTGGGGCACAGGCTGAGGCTGTGCAACCTGAGATGTAGAAGAGGGAACGGGTTGTTGGTTTGGTTTCAGAGTTCGTTACCGATGGTCGGGGGCTTATGACATTTCAAGGGTGTATCTGGGTACCGTTTGTGGGAGGAACGCATACCACTTTGATGGAGGAGGCTCATCGGTCGAAATTTTCGATCCATCCGGGGGCCACTAAGATGTATTTGGATTTGAGAAAAGAGTATTGGTGGCCCTGTATGAAGAGGGATGTTGCGTGGCTTGTTGAGAGGTGCTTGACCTGCCGTAGGGTTAAGGCCGAGCATCAGAGGCCGCATGGCAAGTTGCAGCCATTGGAGGTTCCCGAGTGGAAGTGGGAACAGATCACTATGGATTTCATCACCAAATTGCCGAGGACTACTAGAGGAGTTGACGCAATTTGGGTGATTGTGGACAAGTTGACGAAGAGCGCTCACTTCCTTGCCATCAGTGAGAGTTCTTCAGCAGAGAAATTGGCGGAGGTGTATGTGAGGGAAGTGGTGTCTCGGCATGGGGTGCCGATCTCGATTGTTTCGGACCGTGATGTGCGCTTCACTTCCAGATTCTGGAAGAAATTTCATGAGGAGTTGGGTACTAGACTGCATTTTAGTACCGCATATCATCCCCAGTCAGACGGTCAGAGTGAGCGGACGATTCAGACGCTTGAGGACATGCTCCGGGCGTGTGTGTTGGATTTCGGGGGTAGCTGGGATGCGTATTTACCCTTGGCAGAGTTTTCCTACAACAACAGCCATCATTCGAGCATTGGTATGCCACCCTTTGAGCTGTTGTATGGGAGGAGGTGTCGGACCCCTATTTGTTGGGGAGAGGTCGGTCAGCGGGTGATGGGCAGTACAGAGATCGTGCTTTAGACGACAGAGCAGATTCAGCAGGTCAGACAGAGGTTGTTGACCGCTCAGAGCCGACAGAAGAGTTATGCAGACAGGCGCCGGTCCGAGCTTGAGTTTCAGGTCGGCGACTTTGTTCTCCTGAAGGTCTCTCCTTGGAAAGGAGTGATTCGATTCAGGAAGAGGGGCAAGTTAGGGCCCCGGTATATTGGTCCATTCCGTGTGATCGCGAGGGTAGGCCGAGTCGCCTATCATTTGGATTTGCCAGCAGAGTTGGGGCAGATTCATGACACTTTTCATGTGTCGCAGTTGAGGAAGTGTATAGTCGATGAGTCGGCAGTGGTTCCATTAGAGGATATTCAGGTGGATGCTAGCCTGAATTATGCCGAGAGACCAGTGGCCATCAGAGATCGGAAAAACAAGGTTTTGAGGAACAAGGAAGTACCCCTGGTGTTGGTTCAGTGGCAGCATCGGAGGGGATCGGAGATGACCTGGGAGCCAGAGTGAGATGCGTGAGCAGCATCTGGAGCTATTTGCAGAGCGAGACTTCGAGGGCGAACTCTAGTTCTAGTGGCGAGAATTGTAACAGCCCGGATCTCCAGGTATCTTTTATGCTTATATTTTTGGAGTTTTGTGAGGGGACTCGGTGAGTTGGAGCTCAAACTCGCCGAGTAGGATCGCGGTTCAGAACGCGGGTTCGCGCCCGGACTCGACGAGTCCAAGGAATGGACTCGGCGAGTCCTCGCTGTTTAATGAAACCCTAAATTCCCGGTCCTAAGCCTTATTTAAAGGACCTTATGGCCCTTCATTGCGGCTACCTGGGTCTTCAGAGCACCAAAGCAGCTGAGGGATTCGTGTGAGTGAGATAAGAGGCTATTGTTCACCAAATTTGTGTGTTTTTGCAAGAAAGGACGAGGAAAGTCAAGCTAGAAGATTTGGGGAACTGGGATCTTCTTTCATTTCATCTGAGGAGGCTTCTTGAGGTATCATTCAGAGCTCATTTCCGTATTTTTGTTGATTTGGTCAAATATAGGGTTTCCTCATGCCTTATTTGCTTTGTATTGGAAGTGTGAGAGGTCCCATGGGGTTATGGTGCTTAGATCTGGACCTTAGTAGGTCCAGAGAGTCCCTAATGTCATGCTTTATGTCCTCCCTTTTGGGTTGGAGGCTAGGGTTGCCATTTTAGAGGTTATTTCTCCAAAAAGAGCCTTGTAGGTGTTGTATGGTAACCAAGATATGGACTTTACGTGATGAATAAGCTTAGGAGGGCCAGATCTATGAGTGGATGGTGCGGATCTGACCTTAGAAACTAGTTTGAGCTGATGCATGGCATGGACTCGCCGAGTCTGAAGAACAGACTCGGCGAGTAGCATGAAGATTGTCCTTAACCACTCAGCGAGTGGTCCTGACGAGTTAAGGGTCGACTCAGTGAGTCAGGGAGAGTTAGTGAGGGTTGACAGTTGGACTGAGTCGAGCTGGGACTCACCGAGTTGTTCTTGAGACTCGGCGAGTCGAGTCGTGGTAGCCCCGCGATTCATGCGAGGTGGAACCCGTCGAGTCAGGGGAGTACTTGACGTGTCAAAAGATAATCCTAGAGAGTTGGTGAATATGTATAGACTCTCCGAGTCGCACTAGTGCACTCGCCGAGTCCAGTCAAAGTTGACCGTTGACCGTTGACCAGAGTTGACTTGATAGGGGTAGTCAGCCTTAGTGGTAAAAGTGTTAATTAAGAGATATATGATGTTATAGGAGGATTATAGCTCAGAGGATCGAGCACGAGTGATTTCCAGGATTCGCGAGTTATCGAGATACACGAGGTGAGTCTTCTCACTATACTTTACCTTGAGTAGGTAATCAGAGTTATGTGTCAGAGTATGTGTATGTTATGTGTATGCTATGTGTTGTACTGCATGATGTCTATGTGATTTATGTTGTGCATGTTTATAGAGTTGGAACCGGAAGGTTCCCAGAGTTAGAACCTGAGGCTTCACAGAGCTTGGGTGCACGGACCCATAGAGTTATAGCCTCGAGTGGCTAATATATGTTTATGTGGTATTTTGGGGAACTCACTAAGCTTTGTGCTTACAGTGTTAGTGTTGTTGTTTCAGGTACTAGCGATGACCGTGGGAAGGCGTCGGTTTGATCTGTACACATGCATGGGATTTTTGATATATTTATGATCTTGGGATTTTGTATGATGTGAATTGGGATTTGAACTTAATGTTTTTATGAAAGTTTAATGAGAAATGTTTTTATAATTTGCGAAAAATTATTTTGAAAATTCACGGTGTTACAGTACTACTCAGGATGCTTCTGGTAACATTTATTGGAGATGCAAACCATGATTGAAGTCATTTGCAAATGGAACAATTAGAACCTAGACCAACCTTCATGAAGCATTCATTGAGAAATTTATTCCTCCTTTAAAGATAGCCAAACTCAAAAAGAAGATTGCTAGCTTCCAACAAAATGATGGCAATTCCTTATATGAAGCTTGGGAGAGATACAAAGGATTTCTTAGGAATTGTCCTCAACATGATCTAAATGCTCAACAAGAAGTGTCTATTTTCTATGATGGTATAAACATAACCATGAGGCAACTTCTTGATTCTCAAGGACCAATGATGAAAAAGGATATAGCTACCACTAAAGCTTTAATATAAGAGTTTGCAAAGCATTCACATGAATAACACAATCCATGTGAAGACATTACAAGAGGCAAAGTAGGCGGAGATGGAGGAATTGAGAACTTGGTTGCTATGATGGAGAAACTAGAGAATATGGACCGAAGAATGACAAAGATGAATCAATCTATACACGCAATACAAGTGGGACGTGATAATTACAATGGGCCGTATTTGACTAAGGATTGTAGGTTGGATGAGAATGGGAATCGGAAAGCTCAAGTATGTTACTTGAGTGGAGATAAATATGATGAAGACTGGAGGAAGACTAAGAAGGAATGGTTTCCTTATGACGAATACAAGAAGGCTAAGGAAGAAAAGTTTAGGCAAACCCGTTGAGGCTTGTATCCAAAAGAACAACCACTGGTCGAAAACAAATATGAGTTCGAGTAGATGCTTACACGCTTTGCATCCGTGTTTTTGAGAAAAGACATGATGTGACTGATGCTACGATAAGAAACCAACAAGATGTGATAACAAACATTGAAACTCAATTGGGTCAATTGACCAAAATCGTAAATGAGCGGTTATCTCTTGGGTTAGCCCGCTTCTCTCTTTTAGGAGGAGGGAGACGACTTTGCTAATTCTTTATCAGTATGCTTAGGAAGCAAGGTTTTTAGGGCCTGGAAGGAAGGGGAGCTCTTCTTGGACTAGGAGGGGAAGGGATGGTTGTATGGCATCTATGAAAGCATTGACAACATTTCTCCTTCGATATTGCGAAGGCAAGACGCTATATTGGCTTAGGTTTAGTTGGTACAAAATCAAGTTCAAAATGGATAGGAGAAATTTGATTGACTGATGGTACAATGTACTTTTGTACAAAGTCACTTCTCAATTCGTATTTGGTATACGAAAGTGCGGAAGGCAATCCCTTCTATCCACCTACAAATCTTGATCCAAAACCACAATCTCACGTTATAGAAATATACATTGCAACTCCGCTTCCTTATCCCACTCGGTCCATGTGAAACCCACTGAAGCCGGAGCAGAAAAAGTTTATGGAACAAGTGCTATCTCCCTTGATCAATGCCCCATTCTTCAAATCCATGGCTAAACTTCCAAAATTTTCTGAAGATGTAATGATAGATCGGAAGGAGTTGGAAAAAGCATCCACCATCGTGCTAAATGAACTATATTCTGCAGATTCAGGCCGGTTAACCTTACCTTGTGAATTCAGCAATTCCACTATTATAAATGCTATAGCTGATTCAGGAGAGAGCATTAATTTAATTTCTTATTCCTTTTACACGAAGATTGGGTTGCCAAAATTGAAGAGCATTAGAAGACAAGGACCTTCCCATAATTTTGGGACGACCATTTTTTATCCCTATGCGAGCCCTTCTTGACATCCGTGACTCTAAGCTTACACTTACAATGGAAAATGAAGAAATAAATTTGGGATGAACCAATGAGAAAGTCAAAGCCAATCTATGAATGAAATAGATGATTTAGATGGGGTAATGGAGAACAAGTAAAATGAGAAGGAGTTAATGAGTTAGAAGAAATAGAGAAAATGATGGAGGATGAGATAAAAGTGTAGAAGATACCACAAAATCAAAAGGATGTTAAGACCACAAAACCTCAAGCTTCAATTCCAATGACCTTTGAAGTATTCGTGTTCACTACACCAAAGGTAGGAAATGAAGGAAACTTTTTTGATGGGGAACTGAGTAACGGGGAGATGGAATAAGACATCAAAGATCCGATCATTGAGAATATGGAAGTAGAAAAGGAAAAGAAGGTAAAGATAGATGGACAAAGAAAAGGATTGAAACGTAAACACAAGGAAAGCGCCAACAAAAAGAAGAAGGAAAACACGAAGAAGGCATATATAAGGAGAGTTAAGTCTTACAAAAGAAGGTGGAAGGAACAAAATGAGAAGAGGGACCCCGACTCCCAACTGCAAAAACGTAAAATAGAAAGGATTCTAGCTCAAGAATCCTCATAGAGAAGCGTTTATCGAGAGGCAACCCGACATTCTATAGATTTTTCATTTTCTTTTAGTTTTTATTTTTAGTTTTTGTTTTCTTTTATAAATTTTTATTTTCATTTAACCAAATGATGATGTGTTTTTCCAAGTTCTAATTCCCATTTTGTAGTATTAAAAGAAGTGAAAGCAACAAAGGAGCTTAATTGGAAGAAGCCGAGAGGTGTTCAAAGATTGCAATCAAGAGCCACATCTTTCAATAAGTGTGGGGTGCTTGTCATTATTGAAACAGTTAGTGGATAGTTCAAGAGATAATGAAGATTTAAATTTTTTTTTGCATTTGTGTCATGAAGTGAAGAATTTCCAAAAGAAATTGGAGCATAAACTACTTTCAAAACCTCCCAGTAACCACGATGTGGCCATCACTATGCCACGTCGTGGCATTTGTTATTTTCGTGATCAGACTCTATCAAACTCACCTCCACAATGTGGCATATGCTTCCCATGTCGTGGCCTAATTCAGCACACTTTTCGAAGATGGTTCTTTAGGATATATTTATCAGGCACATTCACAAGCAGAGGGTTCGGTTTCCATATATTAATGAGATGTTCAAGCTTTCGAACCACAAATGAATTTCAATCTCGCCACTTCTATCCCAAGGGAGTCTGTTCCAGTTTCTCCCTCTTTACTTTTATCTTCTTTAATTATGTTAAGCTTGCAATAGGAACATTGCATAAATTAAGTGTGTGGTAGGGGGTCGAATTTAGGAATGGAAGCAAGTTGATTTAAAAGATAAAAATGACTAGGATTAAAAAAAATTAAAACTATAAAGACTTGAAATAACGGTCTAATTTTGAAATCTAGTTAAAAATTGTTATATTTTTGTGTTGAGACCTAGTTTGCTAGTGTTTTTTGGGACAATCCAATGCGATCTTTGATGCTTAATTGAGCCGATATATGTTCTAGTGTATTTGTGGCTTCCAAAGTCGCCACCACACCACGGAAAATTAAGATGATTCCAAAGAAGAAGAAAGATTAGAAGAAATGCAAGGATTCAAATATACCTACCCACCTCCCAAAAGGCGCATCCTATCACACACCACGGACTCCCAACAGTCAAGGGTGATAACAGATTGTCTGTCTGGTCAGAGGAACCTAAATCCATCCATTCGTCTCCTCAAAGAGAAGACGTCTCAAAAGTTAAGGGGTTAAGTTCACTTCCATAGCCACTCCCTCTCAAAAGGGTGATGGAAACACTTCATCCACTCATCCCCAAAAAGACACTTCCTTAGGTAAAAATTCTTGTTATTCATAAGATAATATCTTATTCTTTTCTGGACACACTGCACTTATGAAGCCTTTGCATTGGATACAACTTATGCTGCCAAAACTATGGATATATCCATAAGAAATCATTTCCAGACTATCATAAAAACCATTTTGCGAGTGTAGCTAGATATAGACCTCGGTATCTATCTACGCTTGAAGAAAGTTCTAAGGAATGGTTGGTCGGTGTGTGTATGTGTTCAAAATTAACCAACATATTATGACAGACAAATTTTCCTCTGATCCATCTAACATGGTAAAGTCTCCTGATCTTTCAGGAACTTCGGATAGATCTAAAGTCATTGCTACCAAAATTTAACGGGAGGAGTTAAGAGAGAAAGAGGAAAAAGAAAGACAAAGCATTGAAAAAACAGTTGGACTATAGAGGAAAGCTCTACGCGATCTGATGGAGAGTAATGAAAATCGAAGGAAGGAACTGGAAGCTGCTGAAAGAAAAGTTCTAGAAGAAAAACTAAAAGAAGAACAAGAAAGCAACATAATCAAATCCCTAACAGAACAACTACTGAAGAATCAAGCCTTAGGAGCTCCTCCATCACCACCAAAGACTTCTACCACCTTGAAGACATCATCAGAAACATTAATAGGAAGGAAGCTCATCTCAAGGGATAATGCTTTTGGAGATGATTCTGATGAATATGTCTCAGAATCCATCAGAGTAGTGACCAATATATTTGTCAAGCCTCGCCCTCCACCCAATACCGCTACGTCACAAAAGCCTCCAATAGAACTAAATGTGTCTTCATCAAATTCCACCAATCTTCCTTCAAAAGAACATAAGTACATAGTTGGTTCTGTACATTCTTCAGTTAACATCAAGATTCTTGAAGCTAAAGTAGATCTTCTCTTAGAACATCTTGCCAATCCACCCTCGGCTCTAATTCCTCCAGTAGCTTCACCAACAACCGCATAAGATCTTAAAAAAAGCTCTTCATAAGGTTCTTTCTGAATCCTCTGTTCAGGCAGATTCTCGCCTCAGGCGTCTTGAAGATTTCTAAACCTCCATCACTACTACTCTCAATAATCTCTCCAAGGAACTTTAAGATCACAAAGCTTCTGTTAAAACTACTTTGGAAACTGTCTTTGAAACTATGGGAAAAAAACACAGTGCTAAGATCGAGAGACTTCGCCGAGATCTCCATCAATATAATAACAACACTTTGGTCGTGACAAGTGTCTGCTCCAAACTCTCTAATGACATCCCGCTTATGACAAAGTGGCCATGTGAAGAATCTCAAAAACCAAATGAATATATATGAAATATTGGTGTCTTCCTTGATACTGTTGAGATCAACACAGGTGTTGATGCTCTTTCGAAGAACGTCACTCAATCCTTCCTCAAATTGTTCTCCAAGCTTGATGAACTTAAATCTGAGCTCATGAACGAGGTTGGGCCTTCATTCACGAAATGGGGAGAAGAACCTCATAAAGAACCCCATGAATCTCCTAAGGATGTTGATGAGAAGAAGATACCCGAAGGAGCTGTTGTTCTCTCCTTATATGATGATGAGAACACTTCTAAGAAGCCTCCCACTCCATCAGCTTCTCCTAAAGATATCAGTCCTCTGAAGTCTCCTCCAAGAAAAACATGTCACAACTAGGAATTCTAATGCTTTTGTAAACATTAACAATGATGACATTTGTGACTAAAACTTGAAAACATGCATGATGTTTATTCAATGACAACAAAATTCCATCAAACACTCTATGCAAACACTTCAAATGGTCAACAAAATATTGGAAACCGTAAAAATCCCTGTTTAAGTTCATTATGGACTAGGATTTCCTTATTGGGCCTAATGGGCCAATAAGCTTCCAATTTTACTATTTTGTGCTTAGGACCCTTAAATGGGCCCTAATTGCACCCACTTTCCTAAAAATTAACATTTTGGGCCATAATGAATCTAAAATGAAATGATTTACCCTAATGGGCCTTATTGGGCCATAACTAACCTAATTTGATTATTATGGGCCATAAAACCTATTCTTTTAAGTTAATTGGGCTGTGAGACACCCTAGAGGCACAATGGGCCAAAAAATTTTATTTGAGCCTCATAAATTCGAGCATGGGCCCAAAATGACTCCTTTCCCTCTCTTATAGCCCAACTAGGGCTAATGAGAAAAAAAATAAAAGAAAAATGTGGAGTTATGGGAGGAAGACACATCATTTTTACATCTTGGATATCCATGCTAGATTTCTCTCCTCCCCATGCATCCATCACTTCATCTATTTCTCTTCCCTTCTCCTTCTTCTTCTTGGCCGTAAGCCTCAAACACACACACACATTACACCAAAGTCTCTCCAAACATCTCTAAATCATCCTCCTTCTTCCTCCAAAAATTCTCAAGGTTTTGCTTGTGTCTCAAGAGGATTTTTACAATATAATCATCACTTTTGGTAAGTCCTTACAAATCCAAGCTTCATAACTTCACTCTCTTGTTAGATCATTCTTTTAAACAAAGTTTTTGGTGTCCATACTCCTAGAAATCTTCCTAAATTCGAGATCTACATCAAAGGTGTACTAAGACCAAAAATTCTTCCACTTCTTCTTCAAAACCAAAAAAACAAAGCAAAGGTGAGTTCATACCCCTTGTTTTTGGTTTTTACATGATTTATGGGGGAGAATACAAGTAAAATGTTTAGATCCATGTGTTTTTGTATGATATGTGTGATTTCTTGAATTTATTTGATGAATATGTGTTAGAAACTTGATCTATTCGAGATTCTTAACCTTGTTAAGGAAATATGTGACCTAATATATCTTATACATATTATTATCAAGGCAAAAGTATTATACAAGTTCAAACTAAGTAAAACAAAACACAAATTCTATTTATGAACCATTTTTGACAAATAAGCAAAAGATAGAGGAAATGATGTCATTTACGGTTTTTATAAGGGTCAAAAGGGTCAAATCACTTGAAATATGAGTTATTATGAAAATCATAGTTTTTAAAGGACTAAAAGTGTAAATTTTAGCCTAATGGGCTAAAGTTTGGGTTTTTCGGCTTTTAGGCCCAATTTGCGAAAAATATGAAACTTAAGGGACTAAAATTGAAAGTTTATCAAAATATGAGTTAAAAACATAAATAAAAAAATTTCAGGGGCTGAAATGTCTTTCTTACCAAATAGGACTAAAAATGCAAAGTTTTTGGATTTGGGGCTAAAATTGTAAAAATTGCGCAAATTTAGACTACAAGTGTAAGTCTTTTTAAATAAAGGGTTGAAACTGTCCATAACCTTATTTTGGGCTGAAAACATGTTTTAAATGAGTGTTTGGGCCGAAAATGTCAAGAAACATAATCTAAGGACCTAAAATGTCATTTTTCATAAAAAGGGGTAAAATTTTGTCCTTCTTACTAGAAAAGGGGCTGAATTGGTCAAACAATTATTTCTGGGTCAATTATGTTAATATTAAAATAATTGGGTCAAAATACATAATTTTAATAACTTATGGATTTAAATAGAAAAATATATATTTTTTTTTATGAATCTAAATATCGTTATAAAACAATTTGGCGAATGTGGCGACTTTTCGATTTAAAAAATTCTTGTGAAACAAACCTTACGACATTAATACTATACAAAACAAGTAAATATTATATCGGTTGGGCTTTAATACTTCTAATCATGCTTATTGGGCCTTCGTGACTCATTAACATGACTATTGGGCCTAACATAAATGATACATGTTTATTGGGCTTCCGATGGCCCAATTACTTGTCTAATGGACCCTCAATGGCTTTAAATGGTATTGGGCCTTAGTGGCCCATTGGCATTGCTAGTATGGTCCAAATCAATTATATGCTTAACGGGTTGACGTATCCATCACATACTCGTCAGTCTGTAATAACATACATGATTAGTGGGCCATAGTTGTCCTTTGTTGTGTTTGTTAGGCTTTATTCATATTCATGTAAACATCAAACAGGTTGTAACCAATGCTATTCAAATTCATGAGGTAATAATAGGGATTTAATGAGAATTATCGGTTGGCACCAATAAGTGTTGGTCGTAGCCTATAGTTATAACCAGAGTCTCCTAGAGGGAGGGCGAGAGTTTGTGTATAGATCTATACGGGGGTGACTCCCCCACACCTGAGTTGTTCGCTACAGTTAGACTCGTCCAGTCTAGGGTGACAAAATCTTAATTCAAAACCGGTGTTTGTAAAAATGCCAAGACAGGCGAAATAGTCATTATTATGCATGGTTATAACGACTCACATAGAGATCCATTACCATATCATCATTCATGGGAAATCATATCCATACACTATGAAGATGCAAAGTGATTTATACAATAATACAAAACTACCATACTATTTAAATTGGAAAACATCGGGTTTTCCGGGGAACGACATTATTCACTTCTACATACAACAACTACAATACAATGAACAATTATGAAAGTCATTCCTTACATGTTTTGAAATCACATACATATATACTTATGGGATCATCACATCTTTTTCGTAAACAGCTTTTGTTACAAAAAATATCGGATTTTCTAGGTTTTACAAACAATACAAACCAATTTATGTCAAACATGCTTATGAACTCACCAACATTATATATGTTGACCGTTTTCAAAACAACTTGTATTCTCAGGTAACAGATAAGCTGAAGAAAGTTACCAGGTATTAGGATGTTATGTTTTGTGACTCTCAAACAATTTATGCTACAGATATGTAATATTTAAACAATATACTTGATGTGAACAATGGCAGTTGTACTATGTAATGTTGGTGATAAATGTGTTGTTCATGTATATTCATTGTGATGATATTTCAATTGATAGTCACACTAGCCCTCGGACGTTTCCGCCGTCTGGTTCGGGGGTGTGACAAAACACCATCTCCAAAATCACATCTTAAAGAAACCTCTCCCAAAGATCTTGGAAAGTAATTAAATGAAGAAGAAGTTGTTCCTCCATCTAAACCCATCTTCAAAATAGATGATGAAGATGAAGAGACTAAAATACAAAATAAGCTAAAACAAGAACACCCAGATCATTTGGTCGTTGCAATCCTTCAAGAACAACTCAACAATGAGAAAATCTTTCATTCTTCTCCTTCTGAAGATATTATATTGGATCCCTTGTTCCTTCCCTGGAAATCTTTGATCAAAGTAATTGAAGACAGTGATATTGCTCCTTATGAATCCTTTGATGCTCCTTTAATCTATGAATATGAATGGGACCTCCCTATCTCTCCAAATGGAAACTTATTTCCCATTTTCCCTCCTCTGACTTCCTTCAAGTCAAACAATGAACCTCTATATGATGAAAGGAAGAGGTTGTAGAACTTTTATGCTAAACATCAGCAGAAAATCTATGGCATGGAATGGTTAAAAATAGTTATTATCAAGGTCAAAAGCTTCAAATCTCGTTCATTTAAAGGAGCTTCCTATTACTCCTATGACCTTTAAAGATCAAATGATCAAGAATACTATCTCATAGAAGCTGACCTCCCCATTGCAAACCCTGCTGACCTTTTGTGCATTGCCAATGAGCTAAATCAAAGGATCCTTTCAAAAAAGACTACCAGAAATGCTCTTATTCCAATCAGAACCTATCTCCAATGAATTACCCTCAAAATAGCATTTTTTGACTCTAAGATAAACTCTTTGGTCCTTCTTGATCGTTTTATGGAGATGGATCCAAGTCTCGAAGGAATTGAAGAAAAGGAATTGGGAGTTACTGATACTCTTGAATTAGGAACCATTTACTGGATTGAAGGTTCATAAGAGAGACAAAATTTTCAATTAAGTCAAAAACATCATTGTTCAAATTTGTTTCTGAAAAGCCTCATGAAAGTTGCCCTTGAAACCCCGGAAGCCTCTGTTGAATTCAAAATGCAAGTTATAAAGCAGATTGAATGGATGTTTGACGTTCAAAGGTTTTTCAAAACGGTAGTTGATTTCCCCAAGGGGTTTGTTGGATTAGTGTCTAAGTCTATAACTATTTTGGTATGAACTTGACCCGATGGTGCATGGTCCTTTTGGGTTGCCTTCACCAAAGCAACTTGATAGGATGAATTATGGAGAGAGAAGATTAATTATGATTTATTAATATATTATGAGAATAATATATTAAAGGAGAAATCATATTGTTTAATTAATATTTGTCAAGAATTAATTGATAATTAATTTTGTGGCTAAAAGAGATTAATTAAACTTACGGGACTGGGACTGTAATTATAAGATAATTGCATTTGGGCTATGGATTACCTTGGAATAATAGGTTGGACGAATTCTATGGGGAAACCCATTAGAAATCGTCCAAGGGTTATTCTAAAAGGGTCCATGGGCTGCTTAGGGCTTAAGCAGTCAGATTAGGGTTTCCTAGTTGAAAACCCTAATAGCCTACATGTATATATAGTACCCTTAAGCCCCAAAAACGTGGCTAAGAGTTCCACTAGGGTTTCTGGACGTGTTGGGCAGCCTCCTCTCTCCTTATTCTTCATCCTCTTGCTCTTGGTGTTTGTGAGCCATTAGAGGAGTGACAGTTGTGACTCTAAGCTTTCTAAAGTCATTACAAGGAGGATATGTGATTGTTATTGCTATATAACAATCAAAGGTAATTCTCTAAACCCTAATTTCAGTTTATAATATGTTAGATCTAAGATTGTAAGTCTTGGATACATTGCATGTACAATAGAGAAACCTAGATCCAAGCATTAGGGTTTGCATGAGCACATAGGATGTTCTTTTGGCTAAAACCCATCAGTGGTATCAGATCCTTGATTGGTTTCAGTTGTATGTGATGCTATGTTGAATTATTAACTGAAAATCGAATTTTGGCCTTCTGTTCGAACTGACTCGGCGAGTCACTACATGGACTCGGCGAGTCTGCCCTACTCGGCGAGTTCCAATGTGTGACTCGGCGAGTCGGAGCGTCAAACAGAGGGAATTTTGGATTTTATTGTTGTTTTGCTTAAGGATAATTACCATATTTGTTTTAAACTTATAAAATACGATTTTTAATGTTTCTAAAAGATTATCCTTGCCAAAACACAAGATAATTACCAATTGATTAGATGATAACTTCCTTATATGATTAAAGATTGATTATTTGTATTAATTGGGTAACTTATCTTGCAAGAAATTGAAATTAGGTCAAATATAGATAATGATAAAATTAATTGTTTAATTTCTATTATTTGTTATTTGATCCTTGTGTTGTGAAAAAGTTTCATTTGTGCCCATGTAAGTTTTATGGTTTAAATTTGAACTTAAAGGTTTTGTTTTGAAATTTAAATAGTTGAAACCCTAATGTTTTGAAATGTTTCAAAACTTGCCCTCAAGTTTTGGAATTTAAAAGTTGATTAAAAGTTTAATTTAGAAATGTTAATTTCTAAAACCCTAGTATTGTTTTAAAAAGTTCAAATCACACCCTTATGGTTTTATTAATTAATTAAAGAGTATAATTATTAAATTTGACCACCTAGTATTTTAAAAGTGTAAAATACACCTTATACTATATATAACATTAAAAGTCTAATATAAATGTATGAGTAAAAGTCAGTCTTACCGTTAGTAGGCCTCATTCACGAAGCTTGTCTATAATGGGTGTTTAAGGAAATTGCCTATAAAATGGTGATTGAATGGGTATCCACTCTTACCCACCGCACTCTTGACTAGTGGATGGTCGTTATCCGAACGGGTAGGATAGGATAGAAACCTTCCATTATAAGTATAATAAAGTACAAAAGTAACTAAAAGCTTTTACAAATTCCCAATCTTGGTTACGTGAATTGATGTAATTCCATGAAATTACACTTTGTGCCCTTGCAAAGACGTTAGTGGAGCGTGTGTGGTTAACCGGCACACTAAATGGTTCTAAGCAAAGGTATCAAAGGGTGACTCAATGTTTGTCATAGTTCGGTGGAGCGTGTGTGGTTAACCGGCACATCGAATAGGTGACTGTAACATGTGGGGGTACCATGTAAGTCTGCATGGTTATTCACACCCGTTTTGTGATCCTCGGTATCCCAGTCACAAACTAGAGGGGCATATCGAGATTTAAACATGCCATTGAAAAGTTCAATGAATCTCAAAAGATCTAGGAATTTTCAATAGATTTAAAACTTAAATTTCTTTTTCATTTTTCATGGTGGAAATTAGTGAATCGTCATTCACTTACCTTCAAATATTATGCAACTAGATTACGGCATCCCTTTTCTAGGTTGTAGAGTATTGTGTTGGGTCCTCGCCTTAATATCTCATTTGGTTGATTTATTAAGGACTCAATCAATCAACTAATTTGAATTTAATTTTTCTCCCGTTTTGTAGATGTCAAAGTATGACAACTATGGTCTTCCCAAATCCCGTGGAACAAGTTTTTCACATGAAGATGATATTCCACGATTCGATCGAGGAACACGAGATCATGCTTCACTTCCTCCACCTCCTCCTATTATTCTCCCTAACCCACAAGTTCAAAAGATTGAAAATTTCAAACTCACTCAAGCCCTTTTGGCAAGTAAACATGAAGAAGGAAAGTCAGTGTGTGCACACATCCTAGAGATGAAGTCACACATTGATAGGTTAAGAATGTTGGGATCTGTTGTATGTGAGGAACTGGCTGTTGACTGGGTTCTTCAGTCACTTCCTAACTCATATAGTGAGTTCGTAAGAGAGTACTATATGATGAACCATGACGTAACCCTCATTGATCTCACCTATATGCTTATTGTTGTTGAATCAGCAATGATTTGGCACACTGGAAAAGCAAAGTTGATTGGTGGATCTGCCTTCTAGACCTTTATGGATACAGGCAACGAAAGGCATGCCATGATCGAAGGGTTTGATCATAAGAGAAAGGCAAAGTCAAAAGTAGTTCCATGTGCTGTTCCAAAAGAGTCAATTTGCTTTTATTGCCAAGTGAAGGGGGATTGGAGACGAAGCTGCCCTATTTACCTAAGAGATCTAAGAGATGGGAGAGTCAAAACGTGTGGCTCTGCTTTAGGTAAAATCCATTAACTAACTCTTTTAAGTTCCTATTCTAGATTCTTGATACATGATGTGATAAGATTACAATTGATGTTTTGTAGGATTGAAGAAAGGAAAGGAAACTTAAGGGAAGAAGTGAGCAGAATCTAATCGTGAAGAAATGGATTTCGATCGTATTGCTTGAAGATTGGATTCTTGAGCTACTACTTAGATTTAGAATAGATTGTTAAGAAATATGTATTAACATAGCTTTTCATTGAATTGCATTGTAAGGACAAATTTTTCCGCAATAAAATAGATTTTGATTTTACATTTATCCTTGCAATGGCGTGCAAAAATTGATGTTTGAATGTTTCTGTTATTAGAAATAATTGATTTGTTTCTTAATTATGTTATTTGTGGAAATGTCAAGAATTTACCAAATAGGGAAAGTTTCTTATCTCCCAAGTTTCAATTGGACAGAAACTTGGAATCATACAACTTGGTTGCATGATGAATGAGAAATTTCATATTTGGAAATTAGACTAATTCGTTGACAAAGTGTCAAGTGAAGGACTAGGAGATCGAGTACACAAATTTGTGTGTTGATCAAGTCCACCACAAGAGTAACAAAGATATTCGTCATGATTTACTAAGGTTAAGTATGATTATACTTATAAGATTAAGTGTAATTCCACAACAAGAAAAAGACCCTTTTACGACGCGCAAACTATGACACTCACTGATTTATGTTACGCAAAAGAGAGTGACAATAAAAAAGTGTTATCTCTTCAAAAAAAATTAAGGATTTACGTCACGCATTATTAAGTGCCCTTAAATATGTGTCTCAAGAAAAGAAATTAAAAACACGGATGCTGCTTTATTTTAAAGGCGCGCCCTCTATACCTGTCGCTTTATAATTTTAATGAAAACGCGCGTTTAGTAGACGGGGAAACGAAATCCTCAAAATTTTGAAAACCCTTCTTCTACCTTCTTTCTATCTTTCATCTTCTCCCCTCTCCCTCCTTCTCTCTCATCTCCGGTCCGCTTCTCCGCCACTCCTGAACTCCTTATAAATCTCATCATACATCTTGTCCCCTCCTTAATACCTCGCGGGAATCTAAAAATTAGAAAACCCGGTCCTCAAAAAGTCTAAGAAACTAGGGTTTTTTCATCCCTCAAAGAACGACCCACATCCTACATAGATCAATATCTATTGCTTCATTTCTCACATGAAATCGAACACTTTACATTCATAGGGCCACAATTGCAAGGATCCTCAGACACATTTCTGGAGAATACCTTCGCATATATAACACGATCATCTTCACGAAAATGGCTGCCACCATTGCTTGAGTCAGCTCAAGCTACCATCGACAATCGGAGCTCAAAGCTTTCGACCAAAAAAAACAGGCGTCAAAGGCCTCGTCGATGCCTGAATTCGGAAAATCCCTCCCATCTTCTTCCACCCACGGGACACCACTCCCAAAATATCCACCGCTGCTGTCAAGATTCCGGTCATATACCTTCAATCGACCCATAGAGCATCGATGGTGGAGATGATTCGTGAAGCCGCCACGAACCTAGGTATTTTTCAGGTGGTGAATCATGGGATTCCTGTGAGTCTTATGGATGAGGCGGTTCCAGCAGTTCGTAGATTTCACGAACAAGATGAAGAGGTGAAGAAAGGGTTTTACACGAGGGATCTTTCAAGTACACTAGTGTATAACAGCAATTACGATCTGTATAGTTCCCCCGCCTTGAACTGGAGAGACACCTTCTTTTCATTTATGGCTCCGTCACCTCCGTCGCCTGAGGAATTACCGGAGGTTTGCAGAGACATTCAAATCGAGTACTCAAATCAATTCACGAAATTCGAAGGCGTACTTTTCAGATTATTCTCAGAGGCATTGGGGTTGAACGTGAATCACCGGAGGTTTGCAGGGACATTCAAATCGATTAGGGTTTTTTTTCATACATCTGGTTCGAGATCAATTTCTCCATTTCCCTCTCTCTCCCTCTCTATCTCTATCTCTCCCTCTCTCTCAAAATATCAAACAATTTCTCAATTTCTCCTAGGTTTCCATCTTTCATCTTGTTTTCATCTGTGACTCCTTGATTGCCTCCTTCTCTCCTCAGCGTTTCATTTGCCACCATCTGAGAAATTTTTACTTTTCTTGTTCCCTTCAATTTCAGTTTTAGCTTAAGTGATGTACAATTCGTTAACTGGTGCTATTTCATGCAACTTGATATGCTACAAGAAGAGAATGACAACGTCCTTGAGAAGGTGGGTTCTAATTATGTTATTCTTTGTTTATATATATATATATATATATATATATATATATATATATATATGGTCTTCATTGTTGAATTTATATTGTGCAGCTCAGGTTTGCTGAAGAAAGTTGTCAGGATGCAGAGATGAGGGTTAAGGATCTTGAGAAGCAGGTGCTCACCCATATTCTTCTTATTCAATATCTATCATATATTGGGACCTAAAATGTTACATACTTTCTATTCCCACTGAAATAATAAATATAATCTAATCTAATCATTTCACTATTTTGAACTTAAGAGTTATATGACACTTATATCCCAATTTGTTATTTAAATCTGAGCCCATTCTTTTATTCACTTCACTAGCTATTAGTTTTTCTTTTCCATTTTCAACTGTTTTTTTTGGAGATCCGTGTGAGTTATAATTGGAATCTGGAGATCTTTTTGTGTGTAGGTTGGAGGCTCGCTGAAGTGAGGGTGATTTGGTAAATTTGGGAAATGATGGTTCTTGTAAGGTGGAATCTTTTTCGATTTGGAATGTTGAGGTCTCGTTGTGGGTTCTTGCAGGCATACTAAAATGATATGAAATAAACTCATTAATTGTTTTTTCATAAAGTAAAATTACTCATAAGAAGTAAACTATAACTTTGTAATTTATTTGCTCTAATATAAGAGTTTAAGAGCATCTGGATTTACCTTTTTGGTAGTTTAGTTGCTTCTTCACATCTTAAAAGCTCTACATACAACCCAGCTGAAGCTATAAGTTCATCATGTGTCCCGATCTCCATTAACTGACCTTTATGCATCACAGCTATAAAATCAGCATTTTTAATTAACGAAATCCTTCTAGCAATTATAATGGTTGAACAACCCAACATTAACAAATCCAAATCCTCTTGAATAGATCTTTCAGCTTCAAAATCAAGTCCACCTGTCACCTCATCAAGAAGAAGAATACAAGGATTCGAAAGCACTGCCCTTGCAACCGAAAGTCTTATCTTATGTTCTTCTGTTAAAGATAAACCAGCCCTACCTACCTGAAAGCAACACATGTTTTCTCATTAGGTTAAAAGGGTAAAATTGTAATTTCGTATACTCTTTTGGTTTTTAGTTACCTATGTATCGTATCCTTTTTCAAGTGAGCTGATGAATGTATGTGCATGAGCTGTTTTAGCTGCATCTTTAATTTGAAGTGATGTGGCATCTCTCCCATAGGCGATATTGTCCCTGATACTTAAGCTTAGTAATGTAGGCTCTTGAGTGACTAAACCAATTTGGCTCATTATCCATTCCAGTTTCAGGTTCTTAATGTTCACTCCATCTAGAAGAACTTCCCCTGAAAAAGAAAACAATAAATAAAAAGAATATAACGAAAACAATAGACGATTAGGGAGTTAAACTGCAAAATGGTGATATTTCATTAATCCAAAGAAATAGTGTGAAGATAGAAAGAAGTAACATATTACATACCTAATGTAGGATCATAAAACCTTTCCATAAGTGGAATAATGCTTGTTGATTCTGCTGGTTAGTATTCTTGGAAAGCATCAAACTAGATTGTAGAAGATTCATGTCCTGATTACATGTTGAAGGTATATTCCATTATTGCTACTCCTCTTGGTTATAATTAATGTTGTTGGTATAGGGGATATTCCTTTTTTCCATTAAGAACTGTATTTCCATGATGGTTATTAATTACAATAAAACTTCTATATACATAAATTGTCTAACTTTTTAAAGGATGTTAAAAGGGTTAAAAAGAACATCCTGTCCCTATACATTAATCACTTTTTTTGTAGGTTGTTTGACTGCAACATGTGATTATATGTTCTAACTCGGGTAAAAACCTTTATGAACTAGTTTAATTGCTTTTATTATCAGAGAACTTTTGATTTCCTTTAAAAATCAATTGGTCATAAACCACATAGGTTACCAGTTTTTTGTTATTGTTGAGTAACTAACTTGAAGGAGAAATATTGACAGCAATGAAGAGACTTCAAGGGATGGGTGTCTCGTTCATCTTTCTTGATCTTAGAGATAATCTTGGTGGATTAGTGCAAGTAAACTTGCATAAATCTAATGAATTTTTATTTGTAAATCATTTGGTTGTATTGTTCTTTCTTTTAGGAGTGCTCATTGTTCGGTTTGAAACCGTGAAACCGGACATCGGTTTGGTTTCACGGTTTGTATTTCTATTTACGGTTTGGCTCGTGGTTTCAAACTTTCGAAACCGTAATCAACGGTTTGGCTTGCGGTTTCAAAAGTTTTAAACTGTATAAAAACCGGACCAGACCGTGTATTTATATATATATATATATATATATATATATATATATATATATATATATAATTTTTCTTATATGTTTTTGTATATAGTTTTATTATATATAAAAATAATAAAATTCAAAAACCCACATATCTTATGATTCATGACTTGAGAATAAGAGCAATTAAGTGTTGTGTTATTTTTAATGTTAAAAATTTGGTATATACATGGAATAGTGAGCACTAATATTACCATATTATGTGTTCAATTTTTTTTCATTAAAGTAGTGATAAGAGTCTAATCGGTGATAGTTTGAATAGGTTGCTACTGCACTACATGACAACTGTTGAGCCATTATTGTTGGTGAAAATACCTATGGAAAGGTTTGTATAACATTGTTATCAATTAAAAATAATGAAATGTTATTGTGGGTTCTTTTTATTCATTAATTAATCTGGATAAATTTCTTGATTATTACTTCGGGATCACAAATCTCACTTCTCAACATTACCACCATACTACAATCATGTTGTTGCATCTGGTCATGCCCCTCGCCCTTATATGTGGGGTCCTCAACAAGTATAACTGTTGGATTAGTGTCTAAGTCCATAACTATTTTGGTATGTACTTGACCCGATGGTGCATGGTCCTTTTGGGTTGCCTTCACCATAGCAACTTGATTGGAGAAATAAATAAAGAGAGAGGTTATTATGATTTATTAATATGTTATAAGAATAATATATTAAAGGAGAAATCATAATTGTTTAATTAATACTGGTCAATAATTAATTAAGAATTAATTTTGTGATCAAATGTAATTAATTAAACTAGAGGGGCTGAATTGTAATTATGTGATAGTTACAAAATATGGTAATGGTTATAATAAATATTAGTTGAACGAATTCAAGGAGATAAGGATCCTTGAAATCATCCAAAGGATAAAAGATAAGGGTTTTCAAGGCTTATCTTATGGTTGCTTGGTGGGCAAGCAACTAGATAAGGATAAGGACTGAAACCTAATCTCTACACCTATATAAATAACCCTAAGGCCATAAGAATTCGTCCATGCCTTGTCTAGGGTTCCTAGAAACGAATTTTATGCCTCTTCCCTCTCTCTCTTGCTTCTCCATTTGCTCTTGGTGTTTGTGAACCATTAGAGGAGTGACACTTGTGACTCTAAGCCTTCCAAAGTCAATACAAGGAGATTTGGGATTGTTATTGCTACATAACAATCAAGGTAATATTATAAACCTATTCTTATGTTAATATGATTACTTATATGCTAGAATTAGGGTTTCTTTATGTGTTCATAATGTTGTGTATCTAATAGTGAAAACATAGATCCAATTCTAGGGTTACATGCACACATAGGATTGTTTGTACAAATCCCATCAATAACATGCAAACAATTATCTTCATTCATTCAGATTTATCAGGTTGACCTTTCTGTTGACTTTTTTGTACTTGCAAAATCACAAAATCAGCATATGATGCCACCATATGCTGCTTTCTATCCACATGGAGGTGTTTATGCAGATCCTGTAGTTCTTCTTGTAAGTCTTCTTGACCTTTCTAAGATCATCTTGTAAGTATTTTATGAAGGTGGAAACAATATTGATGGGAACTCACACAGGTGGAAACAATAGCTCCTTTATAAAACAATGGGGAGATTGAAGGAACGAGTGAAGGAATTGATGGGAATACAATTGAGGTAATAAACCTTTATGTCATCAGCTGAAGTTGAGAAGGCTGAGCCACAAATGATGGCTAAAACTAAGGTAAACTGAGACAGAGCTCTATTTTTAACTTTGTTTTACTAACTTTCTGTTTTTATAACATCATGTATCTTATAAAAGTTTAATCTTTATCTGGTTGGTTGATTAGTTGAGCAGCGGGCAAATACCAACAGATGTGACTGAGCAAAGAAAAAAGCAAGAGATGTCTGGTGCAGAAGATGGGCTTATGTGTGTATATTTAGTGTTGTAAGACTGTTGGTAACAGTATATGCCCTCCTGTTACCAATCTGCAAGAAGTGAAGTATAAACCAACTTTACATATAAATATTTACAAGCTCATTCTATTTATAAACAAGATGATATTTTATCAGTTGTGTTTTTATGTGTACACCTACCGATACATGAGATTTATCTTTTCTGTCACTTATTTTGGATTCAGGTTTGATGCAAACCTAAGACCAGAGACTAAGGTTATGATAGATCAATGACAGGTCCCCTAGAGAGCATAAACCACAAGAAAAAGTAAGACAATAAAGAGATATTATTGGGAGACACGACATCATCTTCTTTCAAGAGGAAAAAAATTTACAAATTTTTTGTCCAATACTCATGGTAAGACCTCTGTCGCCTATTTTTGTTAGATCTCAATGACTATAAGCTTCTATATTCTTATCCAAAGCACATGTCTTTATGGCCTTTCTCGTATGCTTATCTTCAAAAAGATCTTCAGTTTTACAGTTTCTTATCTTTATTCTTTCTGAATACGAATTTCAAGAAACCCCAGTAGTGGTTCTTGCTTTTTCATTTTTAGATGTTCTTTCTTTTTTATTATCCACATCTTTTAGAATTGTAACTTTTGTTTAGTTATCAGTTGGTTGGAGTTCATTTTTAGTTTAAATCATGTCAAACTCGACTTATTGATAGATGTTTGGATTCCAGCTTTTTTTTTACTGATAAGGTTGTTCTTGTTGCTGAAAAGAAAATGCCATTTAAAAAATGATGTCAGACTTGGTTATAAAAAAATGATGAGGTTGTTGTTGTTGAGAAGAAAATGCCATTTAAAAAAAATTATAATAACTATAGATTATAAAATTATCTTGGTCCAATTCAAATTATAACTTTTGTGTGCTTCTGATCTAATTCTTATCGATAACCAAAACCGTTGGTTTTTATTTTCTTGGTATGTTATATTTTAATTCCCATAGAAATGCATGTCATGTCAGGTATTGAGTTGACCAGAGTAGCTGAATGAGCAAGGTCGTGCACAGGAGGTTGCTATAGAAGCAGCAGTCTCAGCAATTATTCATCTCAAGGACAGTTTAAATGAGTGGGACAGCAAAGAGGGAGATGGTGACTGTGGATCAACAGTAAGTCTAAGTCCACATCCAGATTTTGGTATTATCATCTAAATCGTAACTTATATATATATATATATATATATATATATATATATATATATATATGTGTGTGTGTGTGTGTGCAACAACTATTCTTCAAGACTAACTATGCACAGTGAAAGTGTGATTGGGTGATTATTATCTACGTTAACTAAACGGGATATTTATCTAATTAATACCCAGATTTTGTCTACTTATGTTTGCTTGCAGATGATTCTCAAATATTCTTAATGATCTTTATATAACTTATTTGCTGCATGAAATCAGGGTGTTATGATCTTCAGTGTATTAAGTTTTGTAAAAATGTAACTTTGTTCAGTTTCTATGAGTACTTAAAGTGTGGATACAAGGAAACAAAGTTGCAACTGTGAAGCCTTATAAGTGAGTTGGTAATTTTAATTCTAGATAAAATTACAACTATAGTTGTATATATAAAACAAACTAATGAGTTATTAAAACAGAGACATGTGGGAGACATCAATGAAAGTTCCTGAATCTGGCTGAAGAGGTCTGTTATTTTTTTTGCTTTTTTAGTTGCTAATAATTTTGATATGTATTATTTGCAGCTTGTTGGGACATGCTATAACTTTTATCAGTCCACACCAACAAAGTTGGCTGGAGAAAACTACTTCCTCCATTCAGGGCAGGTTAGTAGTTTCTCATGATGATGTGTTGTTTCTTGTGTAATTAAAAGCTTTTTGGTTTCAGCTTTTTGATTGTGTGATTAATAAAAGTTTTTTGGTTTCAGCTAATGTTCAAGTCATTATTTGTCATCTACACTCGATGGACAACAACCAATTTTTTGACATTGAGGATTTGTTTTTTACATGATATCTGAAACAAGTTGTCCCTTAATAGCAATGTAATAATATCTTAGATAGTTAGGGATTATATTTTATGCAATGGATTGTATTTTTTGTATATGATTATTTGTATGACATTAAATTTTATGCAATGGATTGTATTTTTTGTATATGATATTTTATTTTCTATTATGAGACATTAAATACAAATTTAATTTGAAAATTAGTAAATCTATAAATAATATTTATTTTAAACATTTAAAATTAAGATACGCAAAAATGTGTGTCATCTTCATTTATGACATGGCCTTTCTTGACAGGGGCTTTCTTGATACGCATTGCGTGTCAATAACACGCGCGTCGTAAGGTTACGACACGCGAATGTGTGTCGTCTTCCTTTATGACAGGGCCTTTCTTGATACGCATTGCGTGTCGTAAATGCGCGTCGTAAAAGAGCGTCGTAAATGCGCGTCGTCTCTCTTTATGACAGGGCCTTCCTTGACGCGCATTTGCGCGTCATCTGAGCCCTTTACGAGCAATGAGCGTCGTAAAAGGCTGTTTTTCTAGTAGTGTTCTGAGTTGATTGAGAGAGTTTCGATCAATAGCAGAACGAATAAGAAGAATCAAGTAGGCAGAAAGATAAAAGTTTATCTATTCTAAGAAGAAGGGAGGGTACCTTTTATTATGTTTTATGATAGGTCTTAATGATTAAGAACCATATCTCAATTGATCCTCTAAGTGAGTCTTAGTGCAATTCTATGTCTGAGAAGAGGAATCAAGAATTGAAGAAATGGTTAAATCAAGAAGTCAATCATACTTCGTTCCAAAAACAAGTCTTAGAGCTAAGATTGTGAGTTGAGTGACAAGTCTTAAGAAGGTTTATAACATTCATCAAATGTGGAATTTGAAAAAGTTTTCTTATTCTTGTACATTTGAAATTGGAAAGTTGTGATGTCTTGGATAAGACAAAGACCAACTAGAACCAATTTTGTGAAAACCTACACTAACTCTTGAATATTTTTTTGTCAAGAAATGTTTATTGACAAGAGATTCTTATATGTCAAGGAGTCATTGGGAGTCTTAATTGATGGGTTTTAGGTAAAACAAATAAACTAGAAAAACAATTCCTAAGTTCACATGCAACCTACTTTGGATCTATGTTTTATCTATTGAACATACAACTTTGAATTGCAAAACAAGAACCCTAGAGGAGAGAGGCTAATATCAAAATTAACAAACTAGGGTTTAGTAATTACATACCTTTCAATTGTTGTAGTAAACAATTGATAATTCCCTTGATCTTGATCTTGATCTTCTTGGAAGCTTAGCACCACAAGTGTAATGCCTCTAATGGAATCACACCCAAACTAGCAAGAAGGAAAGTAGAAGGAGAGAAAGGGAGTATGCAATTTTTGGCCCTAATGGTTTCTTCCAAAGAAAGAGTGACCAAAATGTGAACCAAGAGGCTCCTTATATAGTTGAGGGATCTAGGGTTTAGGAAAAACCCTAATGCTCCTTGCTTAGGGCCTAAGCAAAGCCAAAAGCCTTATCCAAGCCCCCTTGGACGAAATCCTTAGGGTTTCCCCTATAGATTTTGTCCACCTCCTTCCAAGGAGGTTCTGGAGCCTTCCACTCAACTATTAGATAATTGCAAACTAGTCCCTGCACTTTATAATTAATTCTTTTAACCCCAAAATTAATTCTAATTTATTTCTGGCTAACAATTAATTAAACAAAATGATTTCTTATTAATATATTAATCTTTTAACATATTAATAAATTCATTTATATTAATTTATTAATCTTATAATAAATTAATATCTCTCCTTTCATAATTTCCTTGTCCGGTTGCTAGGTTTGAGGGCAACCCAAAAGGACTGTGCTGCTATCAATTCAAGTATATACCAATTATAGTTATGGGCTTAGACACCTAATCCAACATTAATGGTCTTGAAAGGTTTCAAGAACTAATCAAGAATAAACCTTATCAATCATCACTAGCACACGACTTGAGGTTTACAACCTATCGTGTTGACACTATCTTGTTTCTGTGTCGTTCCAATTGAGTTAATTATGCATGTGAGTTCTATGAGTTCTCATTTGAATGCATAAAAGGCAAGGACCTTAATCAATGAAAAGTACATTGATAAGAAAAGAGCTGCTTAACTACTTAGAAGACATGGTGGGCACTTGTGTTACCATAAGGCAAGAAATCAAGATTAAGAAGGTTCGGTCCATATGAGTTTGGGTTTGTCGCAAACTTTGGTTTTGACAAATTCGCATGGATAGGAACACATACACCATTAAAATCTAAGTGTCGTAAGATTCCCTCCTTCATGAAAATGATTGTGAGGAAATGCTTTCACTAAGAGAGATTATAAGAAGATATTGATTGTGAAAATTGTATTCTCGAATTCGATTATGGTTACGGTATCCCTTTCCATGATTCGATTTGTGAGATTTGGCAATTAGTCTGAATTGTTTAGACACACATATGAGATGTCTAAGAAAAAGGTGTATAAGGTATTAGAAATATAGAAATTCAATAGGTATTGTTTTTCTGGAAGTTAAGTTGGTTTCTAAATACATGTCAACACTACTAGAAAAACAGCCTTTTACGACGCTCATTGCGCGTCGTAAAAGGCTCAGACGACGCGCAAATGCGCGTCAAGGAAGGCCCTGTCATAAAGAGAGACGACGCGCTTTTGCGCGTCGTCTATACACGACGCGCTTTTATGACACGCAATGCGTATCATTAAAGCCGCTGTCAAGAAAGGCCATGTCATAAATGAAGATGACACATATTTTTGCGTATCGTAATTTTAGTTTTTTTTTTTTAAAAAAAAATTATTTATAGATTTACTAATTTTCAAATTAAATTTGCATTTCATGTGTCATAATAAAAAATAAAATACCATATACAAAAAATACAATCCATTGCACAAAAGTTAATGTCATACAAATAATCATTCCAATAATAGACAAATGTAATACATGAAATGTGAAAGAGATGAAAGTCATCAACAAATAATAGTTGAACTACAAGAACTTGTTGCCCACCTTCACAACACCCCAAGCTACTTTGCTTGACACTATGCACATCAACAAGACCTACAAATTTGAATAATGCAACCATTAGAGTTCAACTTTTGGCTAGCACTCCAACAGCCCTACTGAAAAATGATCTGATAAAGGTGGCTAATACCAACAACAGAAGCTTCAATAATCACCCTGAAATAAATATATACAAACTACTTACAGTTAAATAATGAAGGGGATCAGATATGTATGGATGCTTGGGGGAATAAATCCCAGGTATAGATGCAACCAAATATCCGACAACAATGCTGAAATCAAACTTAGCTAATTCCAATATCTAATGGGCTTGATCAGGAGCACCAACTAACAAAGTTGCCATGAATCCAACAAGTTGAGTAGCAAAATCAGAGTTTGACTCCCTTAAAAGAAGAAAGAGCTTCCAACAATAGTGATTCCCTGTAATACAATAAATTGGATGGTGATCACAAATTAGGAAAATTGATAACTATCAACTAGATTCAAGTAAGCCAATTAAAACAAGAATTCAATCTAGTTATTTTTCCTACTTGTAATGTTCATCAAGTTTTAACTAGTTATCATTTTTTTTCAAATACTAATAATCATCATCTAATTCTGGGGTCAAAATTACCCTACAAAATGGAAGAAATAATTAATAAAAGAAAACCTTAATGAATAGTTAAATCACTTGCATATTCCTCTAGAGTTGGCATCTTGTTTCCAGAGCTCCTACCCACAACTTATGCACTCTCCCCAACCATTCTAATAATCACCTGCTCAACAAGTATAAACATTGCACATAAGACAAGGGTATTTTTGGCACATGAAAAATAAAGCTAACCATACATGACTAAATCACACCAAAGGTAAAAATGGAAATCCCAACGATGTTCCACTATTCCTGAAATTAACAAGAGAGATACATGAATCTGTATTGAATACATCAAGGCAATGGGCAACCTCCTCTTCATAATCTGAAATCTCAGCTTTATCAATAACTTTCTTCTTATCATGTCTAGAAAAGGAAAAAAAAACAACTGCATGAAACCAAATATGCAGATTCAATAACCATATACACATGATTTGGTGATTTTACCTAGCCTTAGTGGGACCCTCTACCAGTAGCAAATGATCTGCACCTGATGATTTCTGTACATGCCTCAAATCACTAGCTTCTACACACCAAAATCATAAGAGTTAGCTTTCAGAAATTAGCCCATATCATGTCATATAGAGATTAAGTTCAGAAAACACCTTGTCAAGAGGCATTATGAGGTGTCTCAAATTGAGAGTTCCCTGATTTAACACTCATATGACTATTTAAAGCAACAAACTTTCTATTCCCTCTGTAAGATGGTGGAGATGAATGACTTCTTCTTGGCTGCTTCTTATCTTGAAAGCTAGATTGAGTGACTTTTGTCTTTTTTACCCTTTCACCACAAGATAATGATGACATATAGGATTCAGGACTTGCCCAATCTATTCCATTCATGAAATCACACAAAAGAGTGTCCTTTTGAGAGTTCCTAACATGCCCTTTGAAACTCATATACCCCTCTTGAGAAGAGTTATATCTCATGTTATCAAATTCAAAGATATCATTATCCCCTTCATCATCTGCAAAAAGGTCAAACCAATCATCTTTTCCAAGTTTGAAGTCAACATCATCTCTAAATTCATCAAACATAAGAGGAGACCAATCAGATTGATGCTTTGATGCAACTGAAGTATTCCAAGGACTGGTAAAAAAGGTGAGGCTACATAACTAAATATTGATTGCAATGAAGAGCATACCAGTTCTTGCTCTGCATCCAAATAGCATATTGTCTTCATTTTTCTAGAAAGCACCTATAAAGCATCGTAAAAAGAAATATTTTTAATATTGAATTTTTGTTATTGATAACTAGTTAATTACCAACTCCTTGACTGCCATCGTATACTGTTCAAACAATGAGCAGAAAAGAAAATACAAATGTCAATCTTAAACTAAAAAATTAACATTATATTCAGCAATTAAGGGTAGCAGCAGATGTGGTATATATATTAGGCTAGATTTTTCTAGCTTTTTACATTACTTCGCAGATGCCTAGGCCTTCAACATCAACAGGAAGCTTCATGGCTGGAAGCTTGTAGGAGGATATTTAATTTATCCATATATAAAGGTTAGGAGTTGTGGAAAGCCTCGTTAATTTACTATATCAATATTTGTCCTTGTCCATAAAAATCAACACATATATAACACAAAAATACGTCATTTTCCTCTCAAAAACGTGTTTTGTTCTTATCATTTGATAGAAAACATGTAACATGCATGCTTCTTCCAGTATCATTATATGATTAAAGACATTTCAACTAACCTTGTTAAAGGCAGCGAGGCTAAGGACCTTGACACCAATCCTATCGGCCTTTAATATAGCTTCTTCTGTTAGCCTATTTATGCCATCTTTTGCAGAGGGTAAAAAATACTACAATCATAAAACAACTATATATCAGCATATATAATTCAGTTTTAGTTCAATCTTTTACTAGAACAATGAAAACAAGCACAATTATGGCTTAGTTTATGCCAGTTCATAAATTTGTACTCTATATATGGAAAGAAGTTGCATAGTACCATGAACCCAACTCATAGAAATAATGATTGCACTTGGTCATTACAAGATCAACAAACGGCTGCCTGCAGATGATCCAATCTCAGGTTTGACCGAGTCAAACTTCTGCCAGCTTGAAAAACAACATCAGAACAAAGAACAAAAGGAAAACTATCCAAAAACAAAAGAGAAAAGTCAATTATAACTACATGGGATTAAGCCATGAGAAAATCCCAATATTTCCTCATTCAATTAAGATATATGTTCTTTCATCTTATCCAGAAAAGTAAAAGGTAGCATATTGGGGAATACTTTCAAGAATACCATAAGCTTGCTAGCATCACGGATTGAAGCTAACATGGCAAGATGAGCACCAACATGAGTTGTGTTTGCTGCATTTTCATACAAGCCTTTGAAGACCTATAACATGGTTGAGTGTAATGTTAAAAACTGTTTGTTAAGAAAGATGAACATCAAAAAATAAAATACAAATAGAATATTAAAATACCTTCTAAGCAACAGCCAATTCAGTGGCTGATGTGATAGCTCCAAGCCAATTTGACTCATTTGCTGTTAAGCCAAACAATACAGAAAGATTGTGAAAGACCATGTAAATGTATTAATAGATGCTATTTTTATAAGAAAGATTGAAAAAGGAACAAAGGGTACTAACCTTCTAGATTGTCTAGGATATAAGTCATTCGGATCTGGTGGTTCTGGTAAACATGCAACTGGTCCCACTTCAATACAGTCATTAGTCTCTTCAACAAAACTCGTCTCTGTTGAAAATAAAAGAATGAGCACCTTAATTACCAAATAATCCTTCGATTTGACTCCAAAATCGATATCGATTCAGGTAGATAATACCAATTTCAATTTCAATTTTCTGTACTCTGTTGTTTACTGATCCAGATCCAGTTATGATGATGACGTGTTAAAGCTATGGTGCTAAGCAATTGAAGAAACGAGCAGTCGAGCATCATACCAAAATTTACAAACAAAATTGATAAAAGAGAGAGATTGTAACAGACCTCGAGAAGTGAACAATTGACTGTCTGATTGAATTCATCGAATCTTCCTTCTCTTTTTGTGATGAAGTGTATTAGGTCAAGAGCTTGAATACGTACTGTCTTCAAATCGATATCGATTAGTGCCATGAAGTGTATTAGGTCAAGAGCTTCAAACGTGCCCTACCCATTAAAGCATTGGCTGCAAACTCATAAGATGAATGCCATTGATTGAATTCATGAGAAATTAGTTCACAGATTCCCATAGCTAGGGTTCTTAATCCGACTGAAGAATATGAATGAAGATGGGATTCGGTTGCTTTTACTATATCTGAATCCATTGATTGAAAACTTTCACCGAGTTATCGGTAAACCCTAATATAACTGGCATCCTTTTTCTTTCACTATCGAATTCGTGGATTCCAAGAACATTGAATGAAGCTAGAGTTACTTCATTAGAGCTCGATTGGAGTGGAATCGGAGATTGGGGAGCGGAAGAAGAGAGAATCAGAGAAGCTCGAAGTGTGGAAAATTGATTACACCTCCTTGTACCTCACTCAATAATCGAAACCATAGAAATTCTTGAATTCGGTATGAACAAGCGACGAAGATGCGAAGTTGTGGGAAATGCAAAGTTGGAGAGCAGATGTGGAGAAGCGAAGCGGTAGAGGTTTGAGAATCGAGAGAGAAGAAAGAAAGAAATGGGTCTTCGGCGGGGATGAGCTAGGGTTTTCAGCCGGTGGAAACAAAGCGGGCTTTTTAATTTTTGGATTTCATTTCCCCCTTCGATGAAACGCGCGTGTTTCATTAAAATTTATAAAGGGACAAGGTTAGATGACACACACTTTATTTAAGGTGCCCTCCGTGTTTTTTTATTAGACACTAGTTTTAGGGCACGTAAAAATGCGTGCCCTCTATACTTCATATTTTGGAAAACTGACATCAATTTTTAGGGTACGCACAAATGCGTGTCCTCTATCAGCGCGTGTCATTGATTGCGCGTCGTAAAAGGTTGTTTTTCTAGTAGTGCAAAGCTAGTGGGAGCATACGTGTTATGCTTATATGATAATAATCATCATGATAGTGGGAGCATAAATGTTGTGCTTGTATGATTATTAAGGCAAGTATTGCAAGTTAGCAATATTAATTATAGAAAACAAGAGTTATACTTTGCAAAGTCGTAAGGGTTGAAAAGTTGTTTTGCTATAATTAAGGGAGAGAATATTATGTTTCATTTCAAATCTAAGGGCTTAGGTTGTGGAATGTTAATAAATTTAGTCAAGGATACATAGTGTGTTCTCAAAATGGCAGATGTTGATTATGGCATCTCTCTTCATAGTTCGAATTGTGAGAACGTGACACATAAAATATTATGGCAAAAGATTGATAAAGTATCAGATCTTTATGTAAGACATTATGCATCGTGTCCAATACGCTTCGGGTAAATGATCAATTGCAAGTGCTATAATATTTGACCATTCTAAAATTTTCCAAATGTCTAGCACATTAAGAGGGAAAAAGGACAAGAATCGGTTTTGACTAAGATAATTAAACAACTATCAAAGGACAATCCAAAGCTCGCTGAGGATTGGTCGCTTGTGAGTAGTTGGAAGTATGGTATTGGATGGACCATATCGACATTATTATGAATAGATAAGATTCTATTAAGAATGAATTGTCAAATGGAAAATATGGAAATGTTTCCATATTGGGAATTGGATATTGAGAATCTATATCTAGATTAGAAACTATTATGCAAGAAGGATGTTCAAAGGAATGTACTTTGAGTGAGAAACATCATATCTATAGAATTGTTTCTGATAGAGATTAGCCAAGTCTTGATGATTTTGAGCTATGACTTTACGAAAGAATCATTGCATAAAATGTTAGAATCTAGCATAAGTAACAAGAATTTGATATTCTTATACTTATGATAAGGATTGGGAGTTGTGAAATGAGTATCATTGGAAATGTGTTCATTTTATCTATTTCACAAAGTAAGGACCGTAGGTAAACATTGTGTGCATGCTGAGAGCATGGGACAAGTGTAGTAATAATTCAAGTAAGAAGTTGATTACCCGAAACAACAAATAATGAGTAATCAATATGGTGATTAAATAAAATGTTTTATTTATACCCAGAGTTTGGGTCCATATGGGATTAGTATTATTCTTGTGTTTCACTTTGCATGTTTTGACTTCCTGAATAATTAAATTGGTTCAGAACAATTAAATTATTTGAACGGACCACAGTCGTTCATATGTTGGAAGTAGGTATGAATGAAGACTGTCGTGAATTGGTGTGTGGATTGTCTAAAGTGTATTAGACATAAGTAAATGTTTGGTGCAACGTTCATGAGTGCTTATGAATATGAGTTTGAGCATTGGATTAAACCCACGCTCACTTGGATCACTTCATGGATTTTATCACGAGTGATTGGTGAGACGATAATATCTTATATTCTTGAAACCGAGATGTGTGAGTTGTATCTTGCGAGTCGGTGACACATTGATAATATGTAAACGCACCAGTAACTTGGTGTTATAAAACATATTATTGTGTGTGATTCGGTGAGTGAGTGCAAGCAAGCATTGAATCAAATTTTATCCGTTCCTTTTATCCAAAGTAGGATGAAAGCGATATTTGTGGGCCCCTCGATGATTTAGTGATGACACTAAGTGCTTGGCCAAGCCGGGACTAATTTGATGTGTTCAATTGTAGTCTGTTGTCAGTCGTCGTAAATCGGAAATCGAGAAACAACACATAGACAGAGAGAATGATTTAAATCCATGTCTCAGTCTATACGATATCTAGAATGGAGGAATATATGATCCCTTATCTAAAGGACGCGTATCTGATAAGATCAGAGTTGACAACGGCTTTTGAAAGCTACGATTGCAGATCAGGATCTGAAGTCATACGCAGAATGGTTATTAGACTTATCCAAGTGGGAGACTGTTGGATTAGTGTCTAAGTCTATAATTATTTTGGTATGAACTTGACCCGATGGTGCATGGTCCTTTTGGGTTGCCTTCACCAAAGCAACTTGATAGGATGAATTATGGAGAGAGAAGATTAATTATGATTTATTAATATATTATGAGAATAATATATTAAAGGAGAAATCATATTGTTTAATTAATATTAGTCAAGAATTAATTGATAATTAATTTTGTGGTTAAAAGAGATTAATTAAACTTAAGGGACTGGAACTGTAATTATAAGATAATTGCATTTGGGCTATGGATTACCTTGGAATAATAGGTTGGATGAATTCTATGGGGAAACCCATTAGAAATCGTCCAAGGGTTATTCTAAAATGGTCCATGGGCTGCTTAGGGCTTAAGCAGTCAGATTAGGGTTTCCTAGTTGAAAACCCTAATAGCCTACATGTATATATAGTACCCTTAAGCCCCAAAAACGTGGCTAAGAGTTCCACTAGGGTTTCTGGACGTTTTGGGCAGCCTGCTCTCTCCTTATTCTTCATCCTCTTGCTCTTGGTGTTTGTGAGCCATTAGAGGAGTGACAATTGTGACTCTAAGCTTTCTAAAGTCATTACAAGGAGGATATGTGATTGTTATTGTTATATAACAATCAAAGGTAATTCTCTAAACCCTAATTTCAGTTTATAATATGTTAGATCTAAGATTGTAAGTCTTGGATACATTGCATGTACAATAGAGAAACCTAGATCCAAGCATTAGGGTTTGCATGAGCACATAGGATGTTCTTTTGGCTAAAACCCATCAGGGTTATCATCTAGTCAGCATATAACACATAATCCATATATTAAGTAAGTTCATGAAAACTCACCTGGAGCAGTAAAAACACAGGATAGAACCAATGAAGTGGCTAAGATGGATTGTCCAGCTCCCCGAACACCTACAATCATATAAGTAATCCTTACTTAGCCTATATACTTCTTATTCACTTTTATTCACCTTAATAATATACTTCTTATTCACTTTTATTCACCTTAATAATATACTTCTTATTCACTTTTATTCACCTTTCATTCGAATATTAGGGCATGAATGACTCCAAACACATTCTTAGCTTTACACACATCAAACACACACATAACCTGAACCCGAGACTTGCTTCTTGTTTTAAACACTCACACCCAACTAAAATTGTAATACATGGTGTGTGTGTGTGTGTATTATGATTTTAACATTGAGACTTGGCTAAATTCAGATTTCATGGACCAAAAGCATTCACAAAATGAAGCTCTTCGGTTGGAGAGTTTTCGTGACAAAATCGAGTATAAAGAGATGTTGTTTCCTGGTTCAAGGCATCAACACAAGACCAAATGAGTCAAGGAAGTAATGTATTAGTCCTAGCAACCTTACACAAGATCCAAAACAGTTCCAAGAGCTCGAAAACTATCAGGATTTATTCAATACTTAAAAACTCGATGAACACACAAAAATGGAACTCCGAGAGCATTTCAAGATGGCTAATCTTTTTTCCAAAAGCACGATCTTGTATCTAGGTGTCCAAGGGACCTAGAAACAACCTTAACCATGGCTATAACTTATCAAACTCGACAGAAAACATTTTAGAACAAAAAAACCCGAGAATAGTGAGCACATGAAGATTTTAACGTGATTTGAGGTTGTTTTCTTGGTTCTAGTTGTCCATACTTGCTCTTAAGTGTTAAGGGAGATCAATAACATCACTAGCAAGAGATTAACAACGCTAAAGCTTGATTAACTCGGCTGTAAACATTCGAGTACACAGAAACCACAAAAACGAGAACTTTAACGGTTTGAAGGTTGCCGGAGGCAGCTCCGGTCTCCATATCGTCGGAAAAGGGCTGGGAATCATATTAGGGGCGAAGGAAAGCTGGTACGTGCCTCGGGGTAGCTGGAAATTCGAAGAAACGAACACAAACTCCTTTTATTTCTCTGAAAACCCTAGCTCGGAACCACCTCATTCTCTCTCATTTTTCGGTCGGTATAGGGTTGAAAAGGGGAGAGGCGTGCTTCAAACGATCAAGACTTAAAGTATTTAGAGTTGGGAATCATTTTACTTTCGCAAATAATCGATTATGCAGGCCTAAAAGAGGATGACGACCAACATGTGTTTGCTGCTGAACAGGATAGGAGACAACAACTTTTCAAAATTGGTAGCTTCAATCCCTGGGGTTTGGCATATTGACATATTCGACCCCAATTAACAATTCCTTTACAAAACTAATTTATCGAGCTTCTATTCTATGTAATTTTATTGTATTAAACAACGATGAAATAAAATCTATTAAGTTAAAGAATCTCTTAGTTGTATAACGAAAAAACTATTTCAGATTTTTTATTTACAACTAAGCCCAGAAAACCGGTAAACATTAGTGTTAACCGGGTTTAAGACCCATTTTGCTAACGTTTACCGGTATCTTAGGTTTAATTGTAAATAAAAATCCAGAGATGACTTTTTCATTAATAGAAACAAAGTTTAGGGATTTTTATGGAGGTTTTCATATATAAAAATGTATAGTAAGCTTTATTATTTATGTGCACCTCGTTGGCTTAGCTAATTGGCTTTAGTACTCAAGTTGGGCCTAATTAGTTTGCAATTTGTTGGGTATTCAAACATCAACACACAAGTAAAATATGCAAAGAAAAACTATAGACAAAAGAATTGTGTGGTTCACACGTAATCGTTTTACACCCATATGCGAATTAGAGAGATTTATTATTGGTATCGGAATGATTTACAATTACATTAAGGCTCTACATATATAGCTAGATACGAACAAATAAAACTTAGACAATATGTGAAACTAACATAATATATGTGAATGGGTGATATTTATATTCTTCTTCTTCACCATTTATGATGTTGGGGACCACTCACACCCACCAGAAACAATCAGTCTCCGTAACTCATAAGCTAGTTATGTGCGTTGAGTCTTATATAACAAGTCAGGTGAATCAGACCCGGATAAAATCGGTTCTCATCGTATATTTTATACGAAGAAATTAATAAATATTCTTGGCATTAACCCCACCCCCCCCCCCCCCCACCAAAAAAAAATTGGTTTTTTCAATTATTATTATCTTTGGATTTTTTTATATATATGATGGATCCGTATTAAATTGAACTTATCTTTACTCTTATGTCTTATCGAAAAATCAAAAATTGAACAAGGCTCACAAAATAAAAAACCATAGTGAACAAATTATGATTCTTATGACATATTTCATTAGAATTTTGCTTAAAAAATGCATTCAAAAACTTGTTAAATCTAATCAATTATCCCATTTGTTTACCTCCCATTCTCGAAATCCTTCTAAAGCTTAATTACAAATTTCCCCTTATCACGAGTTAATCCAGATTCTCAAAAAGTTAAAAACTCTAACATTTAAACAAACAAACATAACAAAATTCCAAAACTTTGACTAACCTTCAATTAATTACTCCTCCTCCAACTTAACATCAGGGGTGTAAGTGTGACTAAAATCAAAATCCATAAGTTTTTTAGGAATATCATTTGGAACAATTATTCCACCATTGTATCCATCTGTAAGCAACTTCCCAATCTTGGACTTCCACTCTGAGCTTTCACTCTCGTTTTTCCTATCATGAACAACTCTATCGCGATAATTTAACATCGTCCCCAAACCACTGTCAGCAATCCATCCGTATTCCATTAGCACACGCGCTTCACCTTCACTCAGATCCTTCCCAACCTTAAAATACCATTAACGAAAGAACGTTACTATTTTTTATTTTATGTTTATTAAAAATTTGAAAGATTGAGAGAGTTACAATTAATGGTCGATTCTCGATGAGAGTAATCCTGCTACAGCTAGTAAGCTTCATGGTTGTAACCAATCTTTTGATCTGCCAATTTACAGGTAATGTGTCTACTAATTCAAAGAAGTATGTTGCGTATCCGTATTCTGGGCGTTCAAGCACTATCCTACAAAACAAGTAAAATTATAATATTTCAATTTCTTTTACAGCTAATTAGAAATATGTTATAATAAAATAGTCAATGAAAGTGCATTGCTATTTGTTGAATTTAACCTGTTATGTCTTTTGAAAACGAAAATGAAAGACTGGAGGTCGCGGCACCAACCCCATTCAACTGGCCACTTTCGAACACGTAGATATCGTGCCTACAACATATATGACATTAAATTTCAAATATAATACTAATTAAAAAAATATTATGAAAATAAATAAAACTTTAATGAAAATCACCTGTTCCACAAGTGAAATAAGGCAAGCTAAACAATAACTAGCTTTTTCACCTTTACCACACCTTATTGGTCCAAACTTTAAAAATGACTGCCTTTGAGAGAAAAGCTGCGTGTGTAAACAAAGAAATAATTCAGTAAAAAGTTAATAGTATAAGTTAGAGAAAGGGAATATGCCTAGGATATTCCTTTTATGGTCTGATAATGAATAATGGAAATTCTTGCAAAGCAAACCTTTTCTATCACATCTTCAAGCTCTGAAAAACTCTCTTCGATATCCAATGCTTCATCATCCTCATTTTCTCCATAAAGTTTAATTTCATCAACTAAAACCCCTTTCTCAATTAACACCTAATAAATAAAACAGCAACCATGAACAACCAAAAATTTATATAAAAAAAAAAAAAAAATACTTTCAAATAGTTACCTGTAGGAGTCCTGGAGCATCTTCCTCTAATGCTTTCTCAATCGAATCACTGAATTTATTAATCAAAATAAGCATAAATGATAAATCCATTATTTTGCATATGTAATAGTTAAAAAAGTTATTAAAATAAAATAAAAATAAAAACACTTACGTGGCAGTTTTCCTTCTTTTGCGTGGTCTTTTCGGTAGGAATGGTATTGAAGACTGTGATGAAGTGGGCTTATCGTCATTGCCAAAAGACGAAAATGCCCTTGGGTTCTCAAAAGTCTCATGAGAACTACTCTTGGGGAATTTTCTTGATGCTAGTAATCTCATTCTATCTCCAAGCATCATGTCATCTATTATATCTTGGAATATTTCAGCATTGTTTAAAGGCTCACTTTTTACAGGTATTTGGTTATGCAAACATGGGATAACTGGAACATCTTTTTTTGGACTTTGTAAATCATCATCTAAAGGTTCAACTTTAACATTTTTGTAGTTTTGTGAGTCAGTTATTTTTTTAGCCTCACAAGAAGTATAAACACTTTCATCTTGTTTTTCAAGGATTTCATTCTCTCTTCTTATTGGAGATCTTATACCAGAAACATCACTTTCTCCACTTTTTATTTGAGCATTGGGCAAGATCATGTCAGCTGAACTTGTACATGGGTCTGAAAACTTATTCTGTAACATGAAAATTTAGCAACTGATATTAAAAATATAAGTAAGGATCATTTTATAATTTATTCGATAAATTAATGAGCTTATGCAATGTGTTTTGAAAAGACTTAGAAGTTGAGAGTTTTTATGTCTCAAAATAGAAAGATAGGGTGAATGTAATACTATGAAATAGTGAACTAAATCTAATAAGCAACAAAAACAGAAAGAGATCTAAAGTTTGAATCATAGGACATTAGATGCTGTGTAGAAAACAAAAATTACCTCCATGGATGTCCCAGTGGACCCCACCAGTTCCCTGCAAATTAGGTATAAAATTATAAGAACAATAAAAAGGCAAGTGGATGACATCAGCAATGAAGAAAAATGGCTACATGAATACACACCTAATGTTGGCATGGAAATCAAGGTGATTGTGTTTGTGCTTGTTAAGGGGATGTTATTATTCGACTTAATGAGCTTAATGTGTTAAGCACTTAACCTGAACAGATATACATGGCTGTTTCTTTTTTACTTAATCTGAACAGAATTACTTAATGGGTTAAGCTAAAAAACCTAGTTACCTAGCTTAATGTATTAAGACACTAACTCTTTACCTATTTGTCCTCTCATGTTAAAAAGTTCATTTACCTATTTGTCCTCTCATGTTAAAAAGTTCAAATATTGTAACTTTTGTTTTTTGGAATGTAAGGATAAAAAGGTAAATTAGCCTCATTCAGACGATTTATACAGCGTAGAAAAGAAACAACCCCTAAGTTACAGGAATAAAATCACATATGAAAAGAAAGGAAACCATAAAAATAGAGGAAGACCTTGATAGCAGCATCCTCTGTCTTTCCTTCAGCACAACATGATCAAGATCCTCAAGGAACTCTTCAGAATTATCAATATCCTCATTATACTTTATTTCTAGTTTCTCTGAAAGCATTCTGTCTTGAAGAGAACTCCCAACACTGTGAACTTTGCCTGTTAGATGATATCAGCATTTAACTAGAGTAAATACTCGATTATAGTAAAATATATATACATGCCAATTATAGCACTCTACATTCATAAATGGGAAAATACAGGAAAAGACTTGGGAGTAACTTCATGTAAAGATTTACCATGTTGGATGTGTTCAAATGAGGCATCATCAGACCTTCCTTCAGTCCCATCATGATCAGAATGAAAACCCTGTATGTCAACTTATCAAATTTAATAAAGGTGACATGTACATAAAAGCATCAATTACCTTGTCAGTTATCATATAAGAAACTAGAATATGAAAAGAAACGGGTTATTGTTCTATAGAGATCATATAAAATGATAGGTGATCTATGCATAATAATGTTCAGATACGGTTTTATTGATAAGCTAAAACACAAAGAATTGAAAATGATAGCAAACTCACGACTATATGCACTGCAATTCTGCACATACCAGTAATAGCAGTATAACTAGAAAAAGAATTTACTGAGAAGTGCAGAAGAACCACAAGGAGCGTCCATGATTAATGAATAATCAGATTGACAGCAGTAAGATATTACAAAGTCTTGCCATCAACCTTTTGATGTTAAAAAGGGGTTCAACCCTAACAATAATGTAGCAAAAAGCCAAAATGTTATAAGTCTTAACTTAATATCTATATCTGTGAACACCAAGAGTTGCCATGTTATATCCAATTTCCCTTGATATCTTTGCTGTGAGATTTCTAAAAAAAATCTGAAGAGGAAGGCAATAGCAGTTCCTACTCCTGGAAACTTTGTGAAGTTCATAATGGTATTGTAAAACTACTTCATTAAACAATGGACAATGACTGAACTGAAAGCATTGATTATTGCTGAAAGCCTAAGTACAACAATAAACTCTAATGGACCTTAACAATTATCAGATTTCTTTCAACGCAAACTAAGCTTACCAGTGAGTCACAGAGATCATCTTCCTTCTTGAGAGAATCATCAACCGGAGATCTGACTCGATAACAACAAACAGTCGATAATAATCCCTCAGAAACAGAAAATCAGAACAAATACAAGTACGAGCAACTCCAAACCAAAAGGCTTACCTAGCCGGTATCAAGATTTCCTTTTGGCTTCTCGACACAACCGTAGCGCGTAGCATTTTCAACCGTTGCTTCAATGGGACACAATCGTGCTCTTCTGACCATTCGGTTTCTACGGGTAGTTCATCCTCAGATTTCACTTGTTCGTCATTCAGCCCAGTAGCAGGACAACTATCCGTCATTCCTATAGCAATGTTTTAAATTTGATAATATTAGGGTTAGAAATCGACGCAGGCGCATAAGATATAGACTAGAGAGACGCGAGAAGGAGGTGACCTTGGAAATAGTCTCGCCAGAAAAAATGTATGGTCTGTCTACTCGCATGGACCGAGAAGTGTGCGTGGGTGTGGGTGTGGGTGTGGGTGTAGTGGTGGTGGGAATCTGTTCACGTCGCTGGTGTCATGGGGAGACGGGAGAGTGAGAACGCACACAGATACAGATGCGGAGGGGATGTTGGGAGAGGTGGGCGGTAAACGGGAGCGAACACAGGGATCAAAACTCCGGGAGGGAGATGAATAGTTGTTTGAAATTTTTACTAAATCCGGTTGTTTGTTCCAAAAATATTGGAGCAAAAAATTATTGGAGAGATTTGTAAACAACAAAAATTATTTGGGAATATGAATTATCAATGTAATTAATTTTTTGGTATGTTTAGATCTAGGTAACTATCTTTTTTTACACATCTAGGTAACAAATTTGTTAGAAGTGTTCACATATGACCATTATAACCTGCTATAGCAGGTTAAATCCTACATGTGAACGCTTTCAACAAGTACGTTACCTAGATGTGTACAAAAAAATAGTTAGTCAAATAGTTAGAAATCGACGCAGGCGCATAAGATATAGACTAGAGAGACGCGAGAAGGAGGTGACCTTGGAAATAGTCTCGCCAGAAAAAAAAATGTATGGTCTGTCTACTCGCAAGGATCGAGAAGTGTGTGTGGGTGTGGGAATGGGTGTAGTGGTGGTGGGAATCTGTTCACGTCGCTGGTGTCATGGGGAGAGTGAGAACGCACACAGATACAGAGGCGGAGGGGATGATGGGAGAGGTGGGTGGTAAACGGGAGCGAACACATTGGGGATCAAAACTCGGGGAGGGGGATGAATAGTTGTTTGAAATTTTTACTAAATCCAGTTGTTTGTTCCAAAAATATCGGAGCAAAGGGTTTTCTTAGTGGGTCAGTTGACCATAAAATAGAAAAATGGGAAGAAGAGAGTAGAAAAATTATTTGATTGGCTTAACGCAAACGAGCCACCAATGGAGAAGTGGTGTTCATGGTGTTATTACCACATTATGGAGGTATCACATAGGCAAAAACACAGTTGGTACTTGGTACTTATACCGTGTGCTCTTATAAAAAATATATAGGTTAAGAATGAGGGGAGCGGGTTCAGCACCCTCTTCGTCAATGTCGATGTGGCTCAGTAAATATATGTCTGCTTTTTTGGTATGCTGAGGTTTGCATCCCAATTCGACAGGAAGATGTTGAATCTCTCTTCATCCTTTCTGCTCCTCCACCATGACCAGGGGCGAAGCCAGGAATTTTTTTTAAGGTGTTCCTCTTAAATTATCAATCATCCAAAAACTACAAACATATATAAATTATCAAACAAAAGGAAAATATGGGGTTTTATTTGATGTTTCTGTTATTCTATGTGCTTACAGATTCTATGTGCTTACAGAATGGGAAGAAAACGTTATGAAAAATACATATATTAAAAGAAAAAATAGAAATGTCACTTTCTCCTTTCATTATCATTTATTGCAATAAAGAAAGGAGGGCTGCTACATCTTATCTCCAGTCCCCACAATCTAATTCTAAACAAACTAACACAAAAGAGTTACATGTTAGCCACATGGTTGGGGACAATGAACATATCATATATTCATATTTACTTTACATCTTATCTCCAATCCCCACAGTCTAATTCTAAACAAACTAACACAAAAGAGTTACATGTTGGCCACATGGTTGGGGACAATGAACATATCATATTTACTTTACTACTTGTTTATCTAAATGAAGACAACTAATATATTACATACATATGGCTGACATATCATGTGGCTTAGATAAAACAAAATAATAGCAATAGGTAAACAAATACCCTACGTGCCTAAGTTTGTTCATAATATACATTATTAAGACACAATAACCTGATTGCTTGTTACGTTGCTGTCTTGCTCCGATCTCCAACTCTCGCTGCCAGTGCCAACTTCGATTAAGAGGATTAGAGGAAGAACGATGTTCAACATGCATCTTCTACCTTTCTAATTTGGCGTTGATTTGAGCGAGTGAAGGGGTTTTTGGGTCTCTGATTAATTCAGCTGGTATGAAAAAGATGGGCCTGGGCTAGTAAAAGAAGTATTATTCGGAATTTCAGGGTGGGCATGGGCTCACTCTGGTTCTAACGTGGCTCCGCCACTGACCATGACCCTCTCTTTCTTGTTTGTATCTTATTTCCTCGCTCCCTTGCCTTGGTCCAACAACACCATCATACTTGTTGGTATAAAGTTTCTTCTGGACCTTAAGAAGATATAAAGTTCACATATTTATCACTCATAATGTTTGTTTCATAATTTAACAAGTGTATGGTCAAAGAATGGTCAAGTTGGATTTTACCCAAAATATGAGTTTTTAGCTGAAATCTCTATTAAGATCTTAATGATTTAAGACGTATATAAAAGGCTTAATATGTATGAATGTCATAGGTTATGGAAAGGAAGGAGTTGGGGTCTGATGGGTTTTGAGCATTCTAATACTTCCTAAGTGTACATGCAACCCTAATAAACCTTGGATCTATGTTTGTCTAAGATTCATGCAAAATTGATTTCCAAGGTTCATGATCCTATCTAGCATACATGGGGAACATTTTAATTTAAATAATAGATAGAATAACATACCTTGTTGTTGATTTTGATTCCTTGAAACCTTGTGAGCCTAGCACCCCAAGTGTGATGCCTCAAATGCTTCACACAACACCAAATGCTATGGAGTAAACTTGGAGAGAAAGTATAACACTTAAAATCGGCTCTAGCCCTCAAGTATGCATGCATAGCCGATTTTGGGAGATGTCACATGGTTTATATAGTGTGTTGCATTAGGTAAACCCTAATGTAACATGATTCTTCATTTCTATGACCCATGGATTAACTCCATGGAGCATCCATGGAATATCCTATGGGTGGAACCCAACTTGATAATCCATGGAGCCTCTTAGCCCACTATATAAGTTGTGGATTATTTACATAATCAATCCATATATTTAATTAGTTATCTTTTGATCACTTAATTAATTCTTGATCAAACTAATTAAATAATATTATTAATATATCAAAACTTATAATATATTAATAAACCATAAGTGTTATTTCTCTCGTTTAGGTTATCCAATGCATGGTGCCATGCAACCCAAGTGGACCATGTCGGGTCGGGTCAAGTACATACCAGAAATAGTTATGGACTTAGACACCTTATCCAACAGTCTCCCACTTGGATAAGTCTAATAACTATATCTGCAAGTATGAATTCAGGAACCGATCGGCAATCGTAGCTCTTTCAAGGTCTCTCGGAACTGAGAAGATGATGATACGCCATTTAAGACAAGTGATCATATAATCCTCTGTTCTAGATATCAGTTGGACAAATACATGGAACAATGTCTTTCTTATTGTCCAGCAGTTTGTTTCCCGATTTCCGATTTGTTTGACAAAAAACTTAACTGAACACATCAACTTAGTTCTGACCGGGCCCGATACATAGGTCAAAACAAAATCATCGAGGGGACAAGATATCAACTTCTAATCCAAGAAGGAACAGATAAACTTCGACTCATATGCTTTTTCTACTACTTGTTAAATCACACACAAAAGTACGTTTTATAACATCGAGTTATCAATGCGTTTTCGTACGATCAATGCATAACTAACTCATAGGCAACAAGTCATATCTCTAGGTTTGAAGATTTATATGATATTACCGTCTCACGATCACTGGAGATAAATTTCATGAAGTGATACTAGTGAGCGTGGGTTGATTCCAATACTCAGAACTTATGAGTACTCATGAAGTGTTGTCCTAAAACTTGACACCTACAACCAACTTCATGACAGTCTTAGTTCATATCTACTTCCAACATATGACCGACTGTGGAAAATTTGAATAATATGTAAAACAAAACATAATATTCTGGAAGTCAAAACATGCAAAAGAAATTCTATTAAACGATTGACAGAAGATAGCAACACTTTACTCATAAATAAACACAACTTTTATTCATCATCAAATGTCAATTACACTTTACAAATTTCCAAAGTTATCTAACTACTAAAACTAATATCATCCTTTAGCCCTATGCTCCGAGCATGTTGAAGATGCTTAACCCGACTCGGTCCCTTCGTGAGGGGATCTGATGGGTTCTCATATGATGATACCCTCTTTGCCACGAGGATTCCTTCTTCTATGCGATGTCTGATAAAATGATATTTTTTGTCGATGTGTCTGGATCTCTCGTGATCCCTTGGTTCTTTAGCTAAGGCAACAACACTTTCACTATCACAGAAAATTTCCATAGGCTTCTTAATTGCTGGTACAACCCCAAGGTCTCCAATGAAGTTCTTCAGCCATATTGCCTCTTTTGCTGCCTCGCTCGCTGCTATATACTCTGATTCACAAGTGGAATCAGCCACTGTCCCCTGCTTGGAACTCTTCCAAGTGATTGCTCTTCCGTTTAGGGTAAAGACCCAGCCCGAATGAGAGCAAAAATTATCCCTATCATTCTGGAAGCCAGCATCACTATACCCTACAACTCTCAAGTCATCACTCCCACCGAGGGTAAGGAGTCAGTCCTTAGTCCTCCGTAGGTACTTAAGGATATTTTTTACCGCAATCCAGTGTGTCTTGCCAGGGTTCCCCTGATACCTGCTAACCATGCTTAAAGCAAAGGCTATATCAGGTCGAGTACACTTCATAGCATACATGGTCGATCCTACAGCCGAAGCATAAGGTACTCGACTCATTTCTGCTATCTCAGCCTCAGTACTCAAGCTTTGAGTCTTAATCAATCTGGCATTACACTGAATAGGTAACTCTCCTTTCTTGGAGTCCTGCATATTGAATCTCTTCAGCACCTTATCCAAGTAGGTACTCTGACTAAGTCCAATTAGTCTTTTACTCCGGTCTCTCAAGATCCTTATCCCTAGAATATAGGCAACTTCTCCTAGGTCCTTCATAGAGAAACACTTCCCAAGCTAGGACTTAACTTCCTGCAGAGTTGGGATGTCATTTCCTGTGAGTAGTATGTCATCCACATACAATACCAAAAAGCTAACTATACTCCCACTAGCCTTGACATATACACAAGATTCATCTTCACTCCTAGAAAAGCCAAACTTTTTGACTTTCTCATCAAAGCAAAGATTCCATCTGCGAGGTGCTTGCTTTAATCCATAAATGGATTTCTTAAGCTTACACACTCTATTCGGGTACTTTGTACTGACAAAACCCTCGGGCTGACTCATGTAAACATCCTCAGCCAACTTTCCATTAAGGAAAGCGGTTTTGACATCCATATGCCATATTTCATAGTCATGAAGTGCAGCTATGACTAACATAACCATAATAGACTTAATCTTGGCTACTGGAGAAAAGGTCTCATCATAATCAACTCCCGGAGTTTGAGAAAATCCCTTTGCAACCAGTCGTGCCTTATAAGTGTGTACATTACCATCCATGTCGGTCTTCTTCTTGAAGATCCCTTTGCACCCTACAGTCTTACGACCTAGTACATTCTCAACCAAGTTCCAAACTTGATTGTCATACATAGACTGTATCTCGTTGTCCATTGCCTGTTTCCACTTGGCTGACTCAGGGCCTGCCATGGCTTCCGCGTAACTGTTAGGTTCATCCAGCCCTACTAGTGTCTCATCACTAATAAGTGTATCACCTTCTGCAGTAATATGGAATCCATAGTAATGCTCAGGTGCATTCCTAACTCTCGCGGAATGCCTTAGAGGTACAGACTTGTCAATTGGCTCAACAGGAGTTTCCTCCTCATGTTGAGTGCTAGGGTTTGAAGTTCCTTCACCACTTGACTCTTAAATTTCTTCAAGGTCAACTTGCCTCCTACTGTTTCCTTGGCTTATGAACTCTCTTTCTCGAAAGACAGCCCTCCTAGCTACAAAGACCATATTATCACTGGGTCTGTAGAAGACGTAACCAAAGGATTTATGTGGGTAGCCGATGAAAATACACCTCTCACTTCGAGGTTCGATCTTATCATGAGTCTCGCGTCTCACAAAAGCCTCGCAACCCCAAATCTTGATGTGGTCTAGTTTGGGTACTTTACCAGTCCACATCTCATGAGGAGTTTTGGCAACTTTCTTTATAGGGACTAGATTAAGGATATGGGCGGCAGTCTCTAAGGCATACCCCCAAAATGAGATTGGTAGAGAAGCTCGACTCATCATGGAACGAACCATATCCAACAAGGTTCGATTACGCCTCTCAGCTACACCATTCAACTGCGGTGTCCTGGGAAGTGTCAATTGTGATACAATCCCACATTCCCTAAAATATTCGAGGAACTCTGAACTAAGATATGTTGGATTAGTGTCTAAGTCCATAACTATTTTGGTATGTACTTGACCTGATGGTGCATGGTCCTTTTGGGTTGCCTTCACCGAAGCAACTTGATAGGATGAATTATGGAGAGAAAGGATTAAATATGATTTATTAATATATTATGAGAATAATATATTAAAGGAGAAATCATATTGTTTAATTAATATTATTCAATAATTAATTGGTAATTAGTTTTGTGACTAAAAGAGATTAATTAAATTTAAGGGATTGGAATTGTAATTATAAGATAATTGCAATTTGGGCCATGGATTGCCTTTTATTATAAGGTGGACGAATTCTATGGGGGAAGCCCATATGAAGTCATCCATGGCTTTAAGAAAGGGCTCCATGGGTTGCTTAGGGCTTAAGCAACCAAATTAGGGTTTCCTTGTTAGATAACCCTAATTGCCTCACTATATAAAGAACCCTTAAGGCTCAAAAACGTGGACAAGTAACCTTCTAGGGTTTCACACGTTTTTGGGCAGCCTCTAACCTCTCTCCTCTTCATCCTCTTGCTTATGGTGTTTGTGAACCATTAGAAGAGTGACACTTGTGACTCTAAGCCTTCCAAAGTCAATTCAAGGAGGAATTGGGATTGTTATTGCTACATAACAATCAAGGTAACATTATAAACTTATTCTAATATCTAATATGATTACTTGTATGCTAGAATTAGGGTTTATAGTCTTGGATTCAAAGCATGTACAATAGAGAAACCTAGATCCAAGCATTAGGGTTTGTATGAGCACATAGGATGTCTTATGACCAAAACCCATCAGTGGTATCAGAGCCTAGATTGGTTTCTATTGTATTGATGCTTGTTGTAACTGAAAAATTCGATTTTTTGCATTCTGGAGGCTGGACTCGCCGAGTCCATGGCTGAACTCACCGAGTCCATGCAGACTCGACGAGTCCATGCCTGACTCGACGAGTCAGCTCGTCAGATGGAGGGTACTTCGGGATTTCTTGCTGTTTTTGCTTATGGATAGTTACCTTATCATGTTAGATCATTATTAATCCGATTATATGATATATTTGACTATAATTTTGATCTAATTGAAGATATTTATCAATTAATAAGATAATTGTTTCCTTATAAGATAATTGATTAATTATTTTAAGTAAATTGATAAATTATTTTGCAAGAAATCATCAAATATGGATAATTATGTGATTAAATGTTAATTTGAATTATTTGTTATTTGATCCTTGTTGTTGTGAAAAGTTTCATATTTGGCCCTTTAGGTTTTATAGTTTAAATTTGAACCCCAATAGTTTTGTTGTTTTGAAATTTAAATAGTTGAAACCCTAATGTTTTGAAAAAGGTTTCAAAACTTGCCCTCAAGTTTTGAAATTTAAATTTTGATTAAATAGTTTAATTTTGATGCATATTTAAATTCTAAACCCTAATAGTTTGAAATGTTTCAAAACTTTCCCTCAAGTTTTGGAATTTAAAAGTTGATTAAAAGTTTAATTAGGAATGTTAAATTCTAAAACTCTAGTATAGTTTTGAAAAAGTTCAAATCACACCCTTATGGTTTTGTTAATTAATTAAGGTGTATAATTAAAAGAAGTTTAATAAATCCATAAAAGTTTTGGTTTAAAATTTAATTGAATTAAAAGTATAATTGTTAAATTAGACCACATAGTATTTTAAAAGTTATAAAATACACCCTATACTATATATAACATTAAAAGTCTAACATTATATATATGTATGACTAAAAGTCAGTCTTACCGTTAGTAGGCCTCATTCACGAAGCTGGTCTATAAGGGGTGTTTAAGGAAATTGCCTATAAAATGGCGATTGAATGGGTATCCACTCTTACCCACCGCACTCTTGACTAGTGGAGGGTCGTTAGCCGAACGGGTAGGATAGGACGAAACCTTTCATTATAAGTATAATGAATTACTAAAGTAACTAAATGTTTTCATAAAATTCTCAATCTTAGTTACTTAGGCAAAAGTGAATTGATGTAATTCCATGAAATTACACTTTGTGCCCTTGCGAAGACGTTAGTGGAGCGTGTGTGGTTAACCGACACACTAAATGGGTCTAAGCAAAGGTAGCAAAGGGTGACTCAATGTTTGTCATAGTTCAGTGGAGCGTGTGTGGTTTACCGGCACATCGAATAGGTGACTGTAACATGTGAGTGCACCATGTAAGTTTGCATGGTTATTCACACCCGCTTTGTGATCCTCGGCATCCCAGTCACAAACAAGAGGGGCATATCGAGATTTAAACATGCCATTGAAAGTTCAATGAATCTCAAAGGATCTAGGAGTTTTCATAGATTTAAAACTTAAATTTCTTTTTCGTTTTTCATGGTGGAAATTAGTGAATCGTCATTCACTTACCTTCAAATATTCTGCAATTAGGGTTACGGCATCCCTTTCCCGAGTTGTAGAATATTGTGTTGGGTCCTAGCCTTAGTATCTCATTTGGGTGATTTACTAAGGACTCAATCAATCAACTAACTTGAATTCGTTTTCTCCCGTATTGTAGATGTCAAAGTTTGACAACTATGGTCTTCTCAAATCTCGTGGAACAAGCATTCCACATGAAGATGATATTCCACGATTCGATCGAGGAACAGGAGATCATGCTTCACTTCCTCCTCCTCCTCCAATTATTCTCCCTAACCCACAAGTTCAAAGGCTTGAAAAGTTCAAAATTACTCAAGCCCTTTTTGGCAAGTAAACATAAAGAAGGAAAGTCAGTGTGTGCACACGTCCTAGGGATGAAGTCGCACATTGATAGACTAAGAAGTTGAGATCCGTTGTCTGTAAGGAAATGGCTGTTGATTGGGTTCTTCAGTCACTTCCTAACTCATATAGTGAGTTCGTAAGAGAGTACTATATGATGAACTATGACGTGACCCTTATAGATCTCACCTATATGCTTATTGCTGCTGAATCTGCAATGATTTGGCGCAATAGAAAAGCAAAGTTGATTGGTGAATTTGCCTTCGAGACCTTTATGGATATAGACAATGGCAACGAAAGACATGCTATGATCGAAAAGTTTGATCATAAGAAAAAGGCGATGTCTGAAGTAGTTCCATGTCCTGTTCCAAAAGAGTCGATTTGCTTTTATTGCCAAGAGAAGGGGCATTGGAGACAAAGCTGCCCTATTTACCTAAGAGATCTAAGAGATGGGAGAGTCGAAACGTATGGCTCTAATTTAGGTAAAATCCATTGACTAACTCTTTTAAGCTTCATTCTAGATTCTGAATACATAATGTGATAAGATTACAATAGATGTTTTGAAGGATCGAAGAAAAGAAAGGAAGCTTAAAGGAAGAAGTGAGCAGAATCTAACCGTGAAGGAATGGATTTCGATCGCGTTTCTCGAAGATTAGATTCTTGAGCTACTGCTTAGAGTTAAATTGCTAAGAAAGATGTATTAGCATAAGTTTTTCAATAAGTTGCATTGTAAGGACAAATTTTTCCTCAATAAAATAAATTTTTGATTTTAAATTTTATTTATTTATCCTTACAATGGCGTGTATGAAAAATTGATGTTAAAATGTTTCTATTATTAGCAATAATGGATTTGGTTCTTACTATGTTATTTATGAAAAGTCGAGAATTTACCAAATAGGGAGAGTTTCTCATCGTTCAAAGTTTCAATTGGACAGAAATTTGGAATCACGCAACTTGGTTGCACGATGAATGAGAAATTTCATATTTGGAAATTAGACAAATTCATTGACAAAGTGTCAAGTGAAGGACTAAGAGATCGAGCACACAATGTTGCGTGTTGATCAAGTCCACCATAAGAGTAACAATGATATTCGTCATGATTTACTAAAGGTTTAGTAAATATGATTATACTTACAAGATTAAGTGTAATTCTGAATTGATTAAAGGGTTTAGATCAATAGCAGAACGAATAAGAAGAATCAAGTAGGCAGAAAGATAAAAGTTTCTCCATTCTAAGAAGATGGGAGAGTACCTTTTATGCTTTATGATAGGTCTTAATGATTAAGAACCATATCTCAATTGATCCTCTAAGTGAGTCTTAGTACAATTGTATGTCTAAGAAGAGGAATCAAGAATTGAAGAAATGGTTAAATCAATAAGTCAATCATACTTCGTTCCAATAACAAGTCTTAAAGTTAACATTGTGACATTGATTGAAAGGTATTAAGAAGGTTTGTAACTTTCATTAAATGTGGAAAGTTGTGATGTCTTCGATAAGAAAAAGACCAACTAGGACCAATTTATGAAGTGTTTTGATAAAAGCTACACTAACTCTTGAATATTTGTTTGTCAAGAAATGGTTTTTGACAAGAGAATCTTATATGTCAAGGAGTCAGTGGGAGTCTTAATGGTCTTGAAAGGTTTCAAGAACAAATCAAATAAACCTTATCGATCATCACTAGCACACGAGTTGAGGTTTACAACCTATCGTGTTGACATTATTTTGATTCTGTGCCAATCCAATCGAGTTAATTATGCATGTGAGTTCTATGAGTTCTCATTTTGAACGCATAAAAGGCAAAGCACCTTAATCAATGAAAGGTACATTGATAGGAAAGGGTGAGCTGCTTAACTACTTGGAAGACATGGTGGGCAGCTGTGCTACCATAAGGCAAGAAATCAAGATTAAGAAAGTTCGGTCCATATGAGTTTGAATTCGTCGTAAACTTTGGTTTTGACAAATTCGCATGGATAGGAACATATACACCATTTAAATATAAGTGTCATAAGATTTCCTCCTTCATGAAAATGATTGTGAGGAAATGCTTTCACTAAGAAAGATTTTAAGAAGATAGTGATTATAAAATTGCATTCTCGAATTCGATTATGGTTACGGTATCCCTTTCCATAATTTGAATTGTGAGGTTTGGCAATTAGTCTTAATTGTCTAGACACACATATGAACTATCGAAGGCAAATGTGTATAAGTTCAAAAAGCCTTGATAAAAGATTATCAAAGCACTAAGTATTAGAAACATGAACTTAAGAAATTCAATAAGTATTGTCTTTCTGGAAGTTGAAATGTTTATGAATACATGTCGAAGCTAGTGGGAGCATAAGTGTTATGTTTTATAGTAATCATCATGATAGTGGGAGCATAAATGTTATGATTGTATGATTATTAAGGCAAGTATTGCAAAGTTGGCAATATTAATTATAGAAAAACAAGAGTCATACTTTGCAAAGTCGCAATAGTTGAAGAGTTGTTTTGCTATAATCAAGGGAGAGAATATTATGCTTCATTTCAAATCTAAAGGTTTAGGTTGAGAAATGTTAATAAAATTTAGTCAAAGGTACAAAGTGTGTTCTTAAAATTTCGATTATGATTACAGCATCCATCTTCACTATTCGAATTTTGAGAACATAGCAAATAAAACATTATGCGTCGTGTCCCATACGCTTCGGGTATAGGATCGATTGCAAATGCTTTAATGTTTGACCATTCTAAAATTTTCCAAATGTCTAGCGCATTTAGAGGGAAAAAGGACTAGAATTGGTTTTGATTAAAATAATTAAACAACTATCAAAGGACAATCCAAGTTCGACGAGGATTGGTCACTTGTGAGTAGTTGGAAGTATAGTATTGGAAAATATGGAAATGTTTCCATATTGGATGGACCGTATCGACATCATTACGAATAGATAAGATTCTATTAAGAATGAGTTGTCATATGGAAAATATGGAAGCGTATCCATATTGGGAATTGAATATTGAAAATCTATAACTAGATTAGGAACTTTTATGCAAAAGGATGTTCAAAGGAATGTACTTTGAGAGAGAGACATCATATCTAAGGAATTGTCTTGTAACAATCTCCGATAGAAGACTTTGTAATATCATTGGCAATAGTCTTTGTGACTTTAGTGCAGTGACATTACGAAAGGATAGTTGCATAGAATGTTAGAATCTAGCATATTCTATAAGTAGCAAGAATTTGATATTCTTTAACTTATGAAAAACGGATTTGGAGTTGTGAAATGAGAAGGATTGGAAATGTGTTCAATGTGATCTATTTCACAAAGTAAGAACCATAGGTAAACATTGTGTGCATGCTAGGAGCATGAGACAGGTGTTGGAATTCAAGTAAGAAGTTGATTACCCGAAACGACAAATAATGAGTAATCAATATGGTGATAAATAAAAGGTGTTTTATTTATGCTCAAAGGGTTGAGGCCATATGGGATTAATATTATTCTTGTGTTTCACTTTGCATGTTTTGACTTCCAGAATAATTGAGTTTATTAAGAATAATCGAATTATTCGAACGGGCCACAGTCATTCATATGTTGGAAGTAGATATGAATGAAGACTGTCGTGAATTGGTGTGTGGATTGTCTAAAAGAGTATTAGACATAAGCAAATGTTTGCTACAACGTTCATGAGTGCTTATGAATGTGATTTGAGCATTGGATTAGACCCACGCTCACTTGGATCACTCTATGGATTGTGTCACGAGTGATTGGTGAGACGATAACATCTTATATTCTTGAAACCGAGATGTGTGAGTTGTATCTTGCGAATCGGTTGCACATTGATAATATGTAAACGCACCAGTAACTTGGTGTTATAAAACATATTGTTGTGTGTGATTTGGTTAGTGAGTGCAAGCAAGCATTGTATCAAAGTTTATCCATTCTTTTTATTCAAAGTAGGATAAAAGCGATATCTTTGGGCCCCTCGATGGTTTAGTGATGACAAACGTAAATGCTCGGCCGGGCTAGGGCTAATTTGATTTGTTCAATTAGTCAGTCGTCATAAATCGAAAATCGAGATATAGTACAAAGAGAATGATTTGAAATCATATCTCATATGATATCTAGAATGGAGGAATATCTGAAGTCATACGCATAATAGTTATTAGACTTATCCAAGTGGGAGACTGTTGGATTAGTGTCTAAGTCCGTAACTATTTTGGTATGTACTTGACCCGATGGTGCATGGTCCTTTTGGGTTGCCTTCACCGAAGCAACTTGATAGGATGAATTATGGAGAGAAAGGATTAAATATGATTTATTAATATATTATGAGAATAATATATTAAAGGAGAAATCATATTGTTTAATTAATATTAGTCAATAATTAATTGGTAATTAGTTTTGTGACTAAAAGAGATTAATTAAATTTAAGGGACTGGAATTGTAATTATAAGATAATTGCAATTTGGGCCATGGATTGCCTTTTATTATAAGGTGGACGAATTCTATGGGGGAAGCCCATATGAAGTCATCCATGGCTTTAAGAAAGGGCTCCATGGGTTGCTTAGGGCTTAAGCAACCAAATTAGGGTTTCCTTGTTAGATAACCCTAATTGCCTCACTATATAAAGAACCCTTAAGGCTCAAAAACGTGGACAAGTAACCTTCTAGGGTTTCACACGTTTTTGGGCAGCCTCTAACCTCTCTCCTCTTCATCCTCTTGCTTATGGTGTTTGTGAACCATTAGAGGAGTGACACTTGTGACTCTAAGCCTTCCAAAGTCAATTCAAGGAGGAATTGGGATTGTTATTGCTACATAACAATCAAGGTAACATTATAAACTTATTCTAATATCTAATATGATTACTTGTATGCTAGAATTAGGGTTTATAGTCTTGGATTCAAAGCATGTACAATAGAGAAACCTAGATCCAAGCATTAGGGTTTGTATGAGCACATAGGATGTCTTATGACCAAAACCCATCAAGATACTCATCACCTCGATCGGATCGAAGCATCTTAATGTTCCTGCCCAATTGATTCTCGACTTCCTGTTTAAACTCTTTAAACCTTTCAAAAGTCTCTGACTTATGCTTGATTAAGTAGACATATCTATATCTACTGTAATCATTAGTAAAAGTCAAATAATAACGATTAGCATCCCTTGTGACATGTTTGAAGGGTCCACACATATCCATGTGTATGAGATCCAACAAGCCTTCACCCCTCTCACAAGAACCAGTGAAGGGAGACTTTGTCATTTTTCCAAGTAAGCATGATTCACAACTATCATCTGACTTTAGGTCAAATGATTCCAAGACTCCATCCTTTTGGAGTTGGCATATATGTTTCTTGCTTATATGTCCAAGACGACAATGCCATAATGATGCTTTATCCAAGTTATTATCATTAACAGAATCAATACACAATACATTATTTCCTAAGTTATCTACAACAGATACAGTTTCATACACACCATCACAAGGTAATGCTTTAAAATAAAGAACATTATTAAAGAAAGCATTAATCGAACCAACTTCATTATCAAATGAAAAGGTAAAACCTTGTTTATACAATGCATGAAAGGAAATAATATTTCTTGCCATTTTTGGCAAGTAACAACATTTATTCAAATCTAAACTAAACCCACTACTTAGCGATAAAGTATAAACTCCAATCTTGGTGACAGGTAAAGCTTTCCTATTCCCCATGATCAAGTTTATTCCTCCATGCTCTACATTCTCACTTCTTCTTAGTCCCTGCATATCAGAACATATATGAATACCGCAACCGGTATCAAGGACCCAAGAGTTAGAATAGGGTGAGTTATTAGATAAGATAGTGTAAATACCTGCATGGTTGGGTTTAACTTTCACATCCTTCACATCTTGCTGGTACTTTGGGCAGTTTCGCTTCCAATGTGCCTTTTCATGGCAATAGAAGCATTCAGCCTCTTTTGGGTCAGCAGAAGGAGTGACGAAACCTTTCTTGGTTCCATTTGAAGAGGAGCCTTCAAGGGTCTTACCCTTGGTACCCTTCGAGCGACTTTTCCTCTTCTTACCCTTCCCTTTCCCGATTGCCAAGACAGGGGCGGAGTTGATAGGAGTAGGAGTAACAACCGACTTACCCTTAAGACCACTTTCCGCGGTCTTTAGGAGTCCTTGAAGTCTGCTGAGTGCGACCTCTTTCTTATTCATGTGATATGTCATGCGAAATTGATCATAGCACGAGGGTAAGGAGTGCAAAATGATATATATTGAAAGATCCTCGGGGATGTTCACATTAAGCTTCAACAGACGGTCCACAAATCTTTTCATTTTCTACATATAGCCCGTGATGGGTTCACCATCCTTCATTCGGGCTGTTATCATGGAGGAGATTATTTCATACCTCTCTTGTCGGGCACTTTGGTGGTATCTTTCCATCAATTCTCGGTGCATTTCAAAAGGTTAGAAGTCCTCATAGGACTTTTGGAGTTCTGTTGTCATGGTGGCCATCATGATGCACGCCACTTTGGTGGCATCCCTTTCATGTGCCCGGAAGTCAGCGATCTCCTGGGGAGTTGCATTGGTCTCATCAATCTCTTTAAGCTCCTTATCGAGGACATATTCCTTGTCCTCGTAGCGGGTAATCATCCTGATGTTTTTGATCCATTTATTGAAGTTGGATCCATCAAAAGTAACTTTCCCACACAAATTCATAAGGGTAAAGGAGCCATTAGGATTAGAGCCAGAAGCAGCATTGTTTGAAGACATCTGAGTAAGAAGAAAGACAAGATTAGTTTAGATATTAATTTGGTCCTTAATAAAACACCCAAATGAATTATTAAGGCTAGGACCCAATCACAATATATTATACTTAGAAGAGGTATGCCGTAATCTAAGTAATAACATATTTGAAAGGTAGGTGAATGACGATTCACCAATTTCCACCAAAACGAAATATTAATATATTAAGTTTTAATTTGGTTCTTAGAAATTTCTAGATTCTTTTGAGATTTAATGAACTTTTCAAAGACATGTTTCAATCTCGAGTGTGCCCTCCAAGTTTTGTGACTGGGATACCGAGGATCACAAAATGAGGTGTGAAGTAACCATGCAAATCACTTGGTGCCCTCAATGTTTATTACTCAATCGATGTGCCGGTTAACCACACGCGCTCCACCGACTTATAATAAACTTTAAGTCACCCTTTACCTACCTTGTTAAGTTCAAGTTGGTATGCCGGTTAACCACAAACGCTCCACTAACGACTTAAACAAAGTGTAAAGTGTAATTTCATGGATTAGCACCTTATTCACATTTTCCTAAAGTAAATAAGATTGGGAATTTAATTAAAACATTTAGTTACTTTATCATTATCATTATACTTTTAATGAGAACTTATAAGTCCTTGTCCTACCCGTTCGGCTAACGACCCTCTACCGATCAAGGAAGCGGTGGGTGAGAGTGGACACCCATTAAGTTGCCATTTTATAGGCAACAACCTTATACCCCCCTTATAGACCGGCTTCGTGAATGAGGCGTACTAGCGGTAAGACGACTTGATCTTATACATATATATATATATATATATATATATATATATATATATATATATATATTAACTTATAATATTATAAAGTATAAGGGTTGAATTTTAACTTTTAAAATTCTAAGGGTTGGAACTAAAGTTTTAATCATGACTTTAATTGTTCCAAAACTTGAGGGCAAGTTTTTTAAACTTTCAAAAATTTTCATTTCTTACAACTTATGAATTAATTGAGTATTAAAAATGAAGACTCTTCATTTTTATAACCCTTGTGTTCTTTAATGGTTTTTATTAAAGTGTGACCTTCGGTTTTCCATAACTTGAGGACAAGTTATGGAATCCATTAAAACACATAGTGATCATGAATTAAACTACCAAGTAGGTTACAAACAATTCCTATGATCATCTAATCTTCATAAGTTCAAGAACATGAATATGAACATTTCAAGAATCATAAATTACTCATGAAACTTTTAATTTTTTATAATTGACATTGTAAATGGATTAGCATAAACATTACACCATCTAAAACAAGTTTTAAAACACCAAAATAGTTTAGGGTAATGTTTCTGTCCATTTCCAGCAACAAAAGTCAAAAATCTGCTGTCAGGGCCTCCTACTCGTCGAGTGCATGAACCTACTCGACGAGTAGGATGAATTTTCACTTGGACTCGTCGAGTCCCCCCATGGACTCAGTGAGTCCACTGCTCAGACAGCAAGCAATTTTGATTTTTAACACATTTTTGCACAAATAACAAACAAACAAGCCTAGGCTCTGATACCACTGATGAGTTTTGAGCATTCTAACACTTCCTAAGTGTACATGCAACCCTAATAAACCTTGGATCTATGTTTGTCTAAGATTCATGCAAAATTGATTTCCAAGGTTCATGATCCTATCTAGCATACATGGGGAACATTTTAACTTAAATGATAGATATAATAACATACCTTGTTGTTGATTTTGATTCCTTGAAACCTTGTGAGCCTAGCACCCCAAGTGTGATGCTTCAAATGCTTCACACAACACCAAATGCTATGGAGTAAACTTGGAGAGAAAGTGTAACACTTAAAAATCGGCTCTAGCCCTCAAGTATGCATGCATAACCGATTTTGGGAGATGTCACATGGTTTATAAAGTGTGTTGCATTAGGTAAACCCTAATGTAACATGACTCTTCATTTCTATGACCCATGGACTAACTCCATGGAGCATCCTATGGGTGGAACCCAACTTGATAATCCATGGAGCCTCTTAGCCCACTATATAAGTTATGGATGATTTACATAATCAACCCATATATTTAATTAGTTATCTTTTGTTCACTCAATTAATTCTTGATCAAACTAATTAAATAATATTATTAATATATCAAAACTTATAATATATTAATAAACCATAAGTGTTATTTTTCTCGTTTAGTTTATCCAATGCATGGTGCCATGCAACCCAAATGGACCATGCCGGGTCGGGTCAAGTACATACCATAAATAATTATAGACTTAGACACCTTATCCAACAGGGTCCTCCAAGAGAAGGTTTGGGGAAGCTGGAAGTAGGTTGCTATTACGCTTCAAGAGGTGAGTTATAATCTCTTTTAGGGTATGATTTAGTAAGATAAATTGAATGCTAAAGTATATATGTGTGAATGCATGAAAGTAGAATATGTTATTGTTAGCAGTGACATGTTTGATGAAATGATGGTATGTTATTATATTATCAAAAGATATTATTTGATGAATTGTTAGTCTATGTTATTTATGTACACATAGAGTTTGAGATAAAATTTAGAAAAGTAATTCATCTAATATGAGAGATCCATGAGGGATCTACAGAAAGATTATTGTTGGATGTTACATGGAAACTGTTTAGATAACAAAGTCTAGTTCCTTGTGAACCGGATGTTACATGGAAACTGTTTAGATAACAAAGTCTAGTTACTTGTGTATTGCTAAGAGTAGAGATATGTGTTCATTCAATATGATCAACATAATCACTTATGTGACTAGTGAGAGATATGAAGTATACGAGATAAGAGATTGTTATTATGTATGTTATGTTATTTTATAACTCATCCGACAACATGTCTGATATATGTTGTTTCCATGTATCTTGAGGTTCAAGTAGCAAGCGTTAAAGAGTGTGGATGTAGAAGCATAAAGAACTTGGACTGGACTTTTGTTGCATGATTTATTCTTGTTGCTTTAGTTGTGGTTAAGGTATGAATTGGTAACACTCATAAATGTTTTCTGAAAACACTTTTAAAGATTCTTGGAAACTCCGGTTTATGATGATGTAAAATACTCTGATATTTTCCAGCATTTGAATGTTAAATATATATAAAAAATACGAGTTGTTACAACTCTCACTTTCATTTCATATGCACAAAGTTGCTCAAAACGTAAACAAAAGATGTGTATCATGTGGACTTGTACAAAAGTTGTGCATAAATTTAAAAAAAGACTAGTTTATTCTAAGTCCATCGGTTTGTGTTGAGTGCTACCACTTCCATCATTTTGTACGACTTTCTTCTTCATGCCATTCAAAAAAATTGCAATCCTCTTTATAATTTGAGGCATAGCACCACCACAAACTATTGTTGAGTAGGATTAGAAATTTCAACATGAAGTTCCACTTAAGGTCAACCTTATTCCACTTGAGGTTCAACTTTTGTTTCAAATATGATTTTCGTAGTATTAATGCATTATCTCTCAAATTATAATAATTTTTATGCTGGTCATAACTAATTACTTAAATCCTAATTGTTTATTCAATGTATGTGTTCAAACATAAGGGTGTATTTGGGATTGCTTTTTAAACATAAGATCCTCTTTATAAAAATACTTTTTGTAAAAGATTTTTTTTTCTAAAAGATGGTGTTTAAAATGTGTTTGACTTGTCTTTTTTAACTTTTTATTTTTAACTTTTAAGTGATAAAAGCTAAAAGTCATAAAAAAGATAGGAATTCCTATTTTTTTCTCCGGCCAACTTTTTCTTCCTGACTAAAAATTGATTTTAAAAGACGTTTTCAATTTATCAAACAATTGTTTGTAACTTTTAAATTTTTTGAAAAAGTTAAAAGTCAAAAAAATAATTATAAAGTAATCCCAAATAGCCTCTAAGCCTAGAATAATTGCTAGAGTATATCTTCAACTATACACAGTCTCTTATGTTTTATACATATTTGAGTCTACTCACACTACACACTACATAACCATTTAAAAATATAAATATTAGACTCTACATATATATCTTACGATAACGAATCAACAATCTAAAAACAATATTGAAAAACAATCCAAAAGCACAATATTCAAATCGATACTACAAATTCTTTTGAAAGAGACAAAACATTTATTTAGGACAGAGAGAATACTAAAGTTATAAATCTCCTTCATGTGGTCCAATTAATACCGCCTTCTATCCATATCACTTTTATTGAGGTTCTTATTCATTCGTCAATCAACAAATATCCAAACGACAGCGTGGCAGTTTCACAAGCTTGTAGCGGCAACTGGCGAATGACGATCTGACACGTTGTCGGTTGTATAAAAATTTCAAATATTCAGGTCATAGACGATACAAACTCGCTAATAAGCTACGTAATCGTATTTCTTCCCCCATAACGCATAATGTTGGCGATCGAGGGGCCACAGGCTTGACTTGTGGACGCTGTTCACTCTGAATCGGTTACATTTGGTCCCATCTCCCTCGAATGAATCTCAATCTTCAACTGCTACTGCGAATTATTGTCCTCTATCTTCCTACTAGAGATTAGGTAAGTACGGATTTTGCTATGTGTGTCTTCGTTTATGAAATTGATTCTCTCATTCTATTCAATTTCCAATTTCTTCTGATAACTATGATTGCAATTTAGCTCTTACTCAAGTAAATCGGGAAACATGTAAGTGAGCATCAGTCGGAACCATTTTTATGATGTCTTTTTGCCATGATTTGCCCTAAATCATTAGGTTTTCACTTCACATACAGTATAATGGAGTTTAAGTTACTTCTGCATGTTCGAAAATGTATAAGCATTTAGCCTTTTCTTCAGTTGTTAAGTTCGTTATCATTATTATCAAGTCATGATTGGGATTTTGGTTACGCAATTTGATTTTACCTGTTACTGTTGAAGATTTTGCGAGTTTTATGCCTATGGAGTCAATTTAATTGATGCCCTAGCTCGCTCAAATTTTAGGAATACTCCTACTAATGATACCAAACGAGTTATACGTCCCTTAGATTGCTAATTTGAGTCTGTTTGGACAATGAAGAAGAGAACTGTTGTTTCAAATAATATATGATGGTTTCAGTTTTCAGTTTTCACCCCTATTTAGTTCCTACTGGGATGTTCTATGTAACAGTATCTTCTATATAAAATCTTCATTTATTTCTATATTAAACTTGCATACTTCTGATCCTGATCCTTTATGATTTATCCCAACAGAGTGACAATTAACTTTACATGGCTAAAGTTCATGGGATCATCTACTCTTCTGTTAAAAGTCCTCATCATCCCACATCAAACAGTAACACTCAAGGATTGGTACCAAAGAAGTTCAGCCATGGGCAAAGTTCTGTGTTAAAACTGAAGTTATCAGGAAAGACAAAACTGAATACATTTGAAAAAACAATTAGTTCAGTCACTTCACGTGCTTATTCTTTCTTATGTCGATCAAGAAAATCACAAACTACAGAAACAGAAGAACGTGTAAACCACAATGAAGATTGCTCTGACAATTTCAGGTATAATTACTCAAATACGCACATCATACTCCTTTTTCTAACAATTATTATGTTCTTTTGCATGTAGCAGAACTCAAGGAGGACATGAACAACATATGCATCCAGAAAGAATTGGCATCACAAACAAGGCATTAGCTGAAGCTTGTAAATATGCTTACAATGATGCTAGATTTGTCAATGAAAGGGCCAAAAACGACATTTACTTACTTTCACGGTTTGCCTACTTGCCCTATTATGCTCATACAATGATGACCTGGCATGCTGACTGGATTTTTTTATTAGTGGCATTATGAGGTTGGATGCTCGGGCACGCCAAGATGTTGCTATTCTTGGTTTAGGATTTTTAAAACTTGATGGTAATTAATATTCTATATAATAAATTGATATTCATCGAGTAAAAAATATAAATATGTTCACAAAATTTTTAAATAACTTGTTTTGGTAGCTCGGGCTAGAGAGGACACTGAAAAAATTGACAATAATGTGAAGAAAAGAGCTGAGCGACTTCATCACATTGCCCTTGTACGTATAATTTTATCTATTTCTTTATTTTTAAAAACATTTTCTCTACCTTGATAACATTTACACTTTTTATTATTTGTTTTTTTGTTAACAGATTTTAAAAAACAAAGCTGAATCCAAATTGAAAAGCGTTGCTGACCGACATTGGAGTGATGGAGCTTTAGAGGTGCCTTAAGTTAAATCTGTAAATTTATTAATTAATATTCTGGTTGCCGATTTTTTATTTTTTTATATAATCATTAGATTTTACATTTAAAAATTAAAATATTTATTTTGGTAGGCTGATCTCCGGCGTGCTGACTATATAGCCAAAAAGCGAGCCATGGAAGATGCCCTCATGGCTTTAGAGGTACATTTTGGTGTTCCACAATTTTTTTTTTATATTTATGACAATGTATTTGACTATTTTCATTTTTTTTTTTTACTTTTAAATCCTTGTTTAGTTTATCAAAGATGTTCAAGACATGATGATGAGCAAGATGTATAAGCTGTAAGTTCCTCTACTTTTATATACAAAATTGTGTAGACTATACTGATGTCAAACTATGTATAGGAAAAATGGTGCTTTGTCATCTGATGACATGGCGGGTCAAATAACACTTGAAAAGAATGGGAAAGTTCTAGACTTTTTCCCTGGTGAGGTGTCAACTGATCGCATTACTGCTATTCAGGTCTGTTATAATTTATAAAATATAAATCACATTTTAGATGTCATTGTAAATTTATAAAGATATGTTCAGGAGGCTTATCGGGATATGGCATCTGCACTTTCCGAAGCTGATGGAATTGACTATACTGACCCTGAAGAGGTCAGCTGAAAAAGAAAACCAAAATACAAATTTCATTTTTTTTTTTTTTAAATTAAAGTAGGATGCTAATTCAATGTTTTGCAGCTGGAGTTGTTGGTTGCAACATTGATGGATCTTGATGCAATGGATGGTAAAGGGAGTGTGTCGTTATTGGCAGAGTGTTCAAGTTCTCCTGATGTCAATACAAGGTATGTACATTGAGGAGGGTATTTAGGTCATTTGTATAATCGGTTGTGTCGTGTGTTAACAAATTGGGATATTGTTGCAGAAAAGCATTGGCTAATGCTTTATCAGTTGCACCATCGATGTGGACACTTGGCAATGCAGGGATGGGAGCTTTACAGGTAAGTGATTTTATTTTCATGAGGAAAGGGTATTTTGGACATTTAAGTGATGAGGGGTAGAGAAGTGTGTGTTTATAAAATATTTGGTTGCAGAGATTGGCAGAAGACAGTAACCCAATGATTGCAGCTGCAGCATCTAAAACCATATTAGAACTGAAGAGACAGTGGGAGATAGAAGAAGGTGACAACTATAGATTTATGATGAATCAGATTCCATTGCCAAAGTTAGACTACAAAGATGATGATGATGATGAAACAGAAGACTAATAAGGTTGACTTTTAGAAAGATGATATTAATGTAATGTAGATAGATATCTCATAAGTTGTAACATATTAATAATGCCTATAGGTTTTACGCCTTTTTATGTCCACAACTTCCTCCTCATGGGACGATGTTTGTTATGATTATGAAATATAGATGGCATTATTATGACATGGGGTCTATTATGAATAGAAAGGGAACTTATTTTCATCCAAAAATGAAATAAAAATAACATCTCTAGACTCAATAAAGTTATTAACATAGTATGAATCATTAGTTTTAATTACCAAAATGAAGTTTAGATGTTTAGACCTTTTTTCGTGATTTAATACTCGTTTTATTATCATTAGTGTAGTAACATTGACAATATGGTATTAAGGTTGTGCATTGTATATTTGAGGATATATAATTGTACGTTTATGTGAAATAAGCGGATTGAATTTATCCATCACTTCTCTCCACTCAATATGGAAATACAAATTTTGAAATTTGTTTTTGGTGTGAGAATCGGTTATTGATCTCGATAATTAATTAAGAGATTTTCTAATATGTGCCCTACGGGCATATATAAGAGGCATTAACTAATGACAAATATTACCATAATTAAATATAAAATATATTAATTATGAGAAATATTATCATAGTTAAATTTAAAATGCATTGATAATCTCGATAATAAATGTATTTTGAATTTAATTATGATAATATTTTTCATAATTAATAGTTTTTATATTAAAAAAAATCTCATTGATTAATTATATATATACTCTTCATAGTTCATAATATAATTCTTTATTGCAAAAAAATAAAAAGTAAACTGTTAATATCAAAATTAAATCCGGTTATTTAATAATCGCGTTTTATAAGCTATAGAATAGACAAGAGAGTAGAAGACAAGAATAAACAGAAAGCAAAAAAAAGACAAAGTTGCAAGTAACTAGAATTTCAATACTCACACCTTCTACACATTCGACACGTCATCGATTCACATACCTACAAACGACACGTCATCGATCCACATCGATAAACAAATCCAAAGCCGTTAATCCCATCACCCTCGAAAATCACAACCGTCTAATTTATTTAGGAAGCTAGAATCCTCTCATAAATTGTCTTCACGTAGACCTTCCCCTTCACTCATCATTCATCATTCATCACCCACAAAGCTTCTTACTACGCTCTTTCAATGGCCACTGAAGAAGATACCAACCTCCCATCACTCCCGCCCTATCCTCAGGTAACCGTTGATCTTCGTTTTTTTACAGAATTCAAGAAAAGTAATCGAGGGTTTGAATTGGCTTTCAGTTTTTATGAAATCGATTTTGAATTGTGGGTCTACTGTGCAGATGATCTTTGAAGCGATTGATGCTTTGAAACAGAAAGAAGGTTCCAACAAATCATCGATATTAAACCATATCGAATCAACTTACGGTAATTTACCATCAGGAGGCACGGCGTTATTGACGGATAATCTGAAGAATTTGAAGGACAGTGGTGAATTAGTGTTGTTGAGGAACAATTATATGAGACCTGATCCTAACTCCCCATTGAAACGTGGCCGCGGACGTCCTTCGAAGCCGAAGGATCCGGCGGCGTTGGAGAAGAATCCAGCAGCGGAGTCCGGGTCAGAGGTGAAGAGGGGGAGGGGGCGACCGAAGAAGGATCCAAATGCGCCACCGGCGGCGAAGAAGGTTAAGATTTCGACTGGTAGTGGTAGGCCGAGAGGGAGGCCGCGGAAGGTGCAGCCGGAGTTGACAGGTGTTGAAGTTAATTGACGACGACTTGTAACTTTTAACGGGAAACTAAGTATTTTTCCAGGGTGAAATGACTTAATACAGGATCTATGTGCTATGGAGGATTAGCGATGGTCTTTTGAACTTTGAAAATAGTATTATTAGCTTCTTGTGCTCGTCTTTGCTCTTAAGGGTGTGTAATGTAGTTTAGTGTTTGTGACATTGTAATTATAGCTACTCTAAATGGATACTTGAGGTTGAAGAGTCATTTTATTCTCACTAAACCATTAACGTAATATCATATTTTCAAATTTTAAGCTAAGGATAAACTACATTGTAAAGCGCATGATACCTCGCCATGATGTGATAGGATGTAATCTAAGGTTAAATGGTATCATAAGGCTATTTGGTGTGGGTGAGTACCCACGCATCTTGGGTTGATGTGGCTGGGCTTCCCATGCGT